>NC_142796.1:28910889-29078600 GCF_049724085.1 Artemia sp. Qi Xiang Cuo
ACACACACACACACACACGAAAACTTACATGCACACACGTCAAAACTTACATGCACACAAAAACTTACACACACACACAAAAACTTACACACACGCACAAAAACTTACATACACACAAAAACTTACACACACACACAACGAAAACTTACACACACACGCCAAAACTTACACACACACACAAAAACTTACATACACACACACACACACACACACACACACACACACACACACACAAAAACTTACACATGCACACGAAAACTTACATACACACAAAAACTTATACACACACACACGAAAACTTACACACACACGTCAAAACTTACACACACAAGAGCTTAGACACACAATAAAACTTACACACACACACACACACACAAAAACTTACACCCACACGCAAAAACTTACACACACACACACACACACACACACAAAAACTTACACACACAATAAACTACACACACACACACACACACACACTACACACACAATAATTACATTATACTAATACATACACACACAAAATACATATACATACACACACACACACAATACATACACACACACAAAAACTTACACACACACACAAAATAATACATACATTATACACACACACAAATACTTACACACATACACACATGAAAATTTATATACACACACGAAAACTACCATATCACAGTTACATTGTCTTAATTTTTCAAATTTCATTTTGAATTTCTATCGTGAAATGCAAGAGTTGGAATATTTCAGTAGTGACTTGCAGTGCTTTACCTTCTCCCAGTTACATTCTCTTGATTTTTCGAAGTTCATTTTGAATTTCTGTCATGAAATGCAAGAGTTGGAAAATTGGGGTCTTAGTCCACCAGCTCAGTATTGGGACCTGGTCCACCAGCCTGAACGCTGGAAATTCACTAGCTCAGAATTGGGGTCATAGCTCACCAGCCTGAATGGTGGAAATCCACTAGCTCAATATTGGGTCTCAGTCCACCAGCCTGAATGGTGGAAATTCACTAGCTCAGAATTAGGGTCTCAGTCCACCAGCCTGAATGGTGGAAATTCACTAGCTCAGAATTGGGGTCTTAGTCCACCATCCTGAATGGATGACATTCACATTAGACGAGGTTACGTGCACACACACACACAGAGAGAGACGACTAACACACAGGGACAAGACACACTAACTTTTCAAGAGTATGGTTAGGTTAGGCTAGGCTAGATTAGCTAGGTTAGTTAAGTTAGGTTAGCCACGTAGCTCACTTAGGTTAGCTTAGGTTGGGTGAGACAGGCAAAAGTTAGTGTATGATTAGGTTAGTTAGGTCAGATTAAGTTAGGTTAGGTTAAGTTAGGTTAGGCTAGGTTAGCCTACGTACATGCGCGTACGTAGGCTAACCTAGCCTAACCTAACTTAACCTAACCTAACTTAATCTGACCTAACCTAACCTAATCATACACCTAACTTTTTGCCTGTCTCTCACCCAACCTAAGCTAACCTAAGTGAAGCGTATGTGGGCTAACCTAACCTAACTTAACCTAACCTAACTTAATCGAGCCTAACCTAACCGAACCAGACTCGCCGGACAAGGTTCGGTGTCGTCTTTGTGTGTGTGTGTTGTCCCTGTGTGTTCGTCGTCTCTCTCTGTGTGTGTGTGTGCGCGTAACCTTGTCTAATTTGATTGTCATCCGTTCAGGTTGGTGGACTAAGACCCCAATTCTGAGCTAGTGAATTTACACCATTCAGGCTGGTGGACTAAGACCCTAATTCTGAGCTAGTGAATTTCCACCATTCAGGCTGGTGGACTGAGACCCCAATATTGAGCTAGTGGATTTCCACCATTCAGGCTGGTGGGCTATGACCCCAATTCTGAGCTAGTGAATTTCCAGCGTTCAGGCTGGTGGACTGGGTCCCCAATACTGAGCTGTTGGACTAAGACCCCAATTTTCCAACTCTTTCATTTCATGACAGAAATTCAATATGAACTTCGAAAAATCAAGAGAATGTAACTGCGAGAAGGTAAAGCACTGCAAGTCACTACTGAAATATTCCAACTCGTGCATTTCACGATAGAAATTCAAAATTAAATTTGAAAAATTAAGACAATGTAACTGTGATATGGTAGTTTTCGTGTGAGCATAAGTTTTCGTGTGTGTGTGTGTGTCAGTTTTTGTGCGTGTGTGTTAGTTTGTGTGTGTGTGTATTTTTTTGTGAGTGTGTTTATTTGTGTTTGTGTTAGTTTTTTTTCGTGTGTGTGTGTGTATGTTTTTGTGTGTGTGTGTGTGTGTGTGTGTGTGTGTGTATTTGTTTGAGTGTGTTTTTTTTATTTTGTGTGTGTGTGTGTGTGTGTGTGTGTGTGTGTTTGTTTTTGTGTGTGTATTTTTTTGTGTGTGTGTGTGTGTGTGTGTAAGTTTTTGCGTGTATGTGTAAGTTTTTGTGTGTGTGTGTGTGTGTGTGTGTAAGTTTTTTGTGTGTCTAAGCTAATGTGTGTGTTAGTTTGGTCGTGTGTGTGTAATTTTTCGTGTGTGTGTGTATATTTTTTTGTGTGCATTTAAGTGTTCTTGTTCTTGTTTTAGTGTGTGTGTTTTTTTTTGTGTGTGTGTGTGTGTGTGTGTGTGTGTGTATTTGTGTTTTTTTTTGTGAATTTTTTTGAGATTGTTTTTATTTTTTAGTGTTTTTGTTTGTTATTTTTTGTGTGTGTAATATTGTGTGAGTGTGTTTTAGTTTGTGTGTGTGTGTGTATTTTTTTTTGTGAATGTAATTTTTTGTGTGATTTTAAGTTTTTGCGTGTGTGTGTGATTTTCTGTGTGTGTGTGTGTGTAAGTTTTTGTGTGTCTTATCTTTTTCGTGTGGATTTTTTTGTATTTTGTGTGTGTTTTATTGTTTTTGTTTGTGTGTGTGTGTGTGTGTGTGTGTGTGTGTGTGTGTAAGTGTGTGTGTGTTTGTGTGTGTTTGTGTGTAATTTTTTTTGTGTGTATTTTTTTTTTGTGTGTGTGTGTGTGTGTGTGTAAGTTTTTGTGTGTGTGTGTGTGTGTTTTTAAGTTTTTGTGTGTGTTTGTTTTTGTGTGTGTGTGTGTTTTTTTGTTTGTGTGTGTTTGTGTGTGTGTGTGTGGATTTTGTGGTTTTTTTTGTGTGTGTGTGTGTGGAAGTTTTGTGTTTGTGTGTATGTGTGTAAGTTTTTGTGCGTGTGTGTGTGAGTTTTTTTTTTGTGTTCATGTGTAAGTTTTTTTGTGTGTGTGTGTGTATGTGTGTGTGTGTGTGTGTTATTTTTTGTGTGTGTGTTTAAGTTTTTGCGTGTGTGTGAGTTTTGTCGTGTGTGTGTGTGTGTAAGTTTTGTGTTTTTTTAAGTTTTGTGTGTGTGTGTGTGTGTGTGTGTAAGTTTTTGTGTGAATTTTATTTTTTGTGTTCTTGTTATTGTTAATTTTCTTTTGTTTGTTTTTGTGTGTGTGTGTGTGTGTGTATTTTTGTGTGTGTGTGTTTTTGGTTGTTTTTTTGTGTTTTTAATTTTTTACTTGTGTTTTTAAGTTATTCTTTTTTTTGTTTTTAATATTTATAGTTCTTGTTTATTATATTGTGTGTGTGTTATTTTTTTCTTGTTTGCTTTTTTTTTCTTTTGTTTTTTTTTTATTTTTTTTGTTTTTTGTTTGTGTGTTTTTGTTTTTTTTATTGTGTTTGTTTGTTTGTTCTTTTTTTCTTTTTTTTTTGTTTGTTTTTGTGTGTGTGTGTTATTGTTTGTGTTTGTTTGTGTGTTTATTTTGTTGCGTGTGTGTGTGTGATTTTTAGCGTGTTTGTGTTTGTGTATGTTTTGTGTGTGTGTGTGTGTGTGTGTGTGTAAGTTTTTGTGTGCATTTAAGTTTTTGTTTGAATGTAAGTTTTAGAGTGCTTGTGTTAGTTTTTGTGTGTGTGTGTGTGTGTGTGTGTGTGTGTGTGCGTGTTTGTTTGTGTGTGTGTAATTTTTTTCTTGTGTGTGTTATTTTTCTTTTGTGTGTGTGTTAGTGTGTGTGTGTGTGTGTGTGTGTGTGTGTGTGTGTGTGTGTGTGTGTTAGTTTTTGTGATTTTGTGTGTGTGTTTTTTTTGTGTTCATGTTTAAGTTTTTGTGTTCTTGTGTGTGTGTTAGTTTTTGTGTGCGTGTGTGTGTGTGTGTGTGTAAGTTTAATCGTGTGTGTGTTAGTTTTTATGTGTGTGTGTGAGTTTTAATGTGTGTGTGTGTGTAAGTTTTTGTGTGTGTGTGTGTAAGATTTTGTGCGTGTGTGTAAGTTTTTGTGTGTGTGTGCAAGTTTTTGTGTCGTCTAATGGGAATTTCAACCATTCAGGCTGGTGGACTAAGACCCCAATTCTGAGCTAGTGAATTTCCACCATTCGGGCTGGTGGACTAAGACCCTAATACTGAGTTAGTGAATTTCCACCATTCAGGCTGGTGGACTGAGACCCCAATATTGAGCAAGTGGATTTCCACCATTCGGGCTGGTGGACTAAGACCCCAAATCTGAGCTAGTGAATTTCCACCGTTCAGGCTGGTGGACTGGGACCCTAATACTGAGCTGGTGGACTAAGACCCTAATTTTCCAACTCTTGCATTTCATGACAGAAATTCAAAATGAACAAGCCTGAAATAGCAAACTAGTCATCCCAAACTATTGGTTTCAGACAACAAACACCAATGATGGACTAAGAATCCTAGCTCTGAAAAGTTCAAATAGCAAACTACACACCCCAAATCGTAATTTTCTGACAACACACACCCATGAATGGCTATGAAACCTAGCTAATAAAAGCCGGAAATAGCAAATTAACCATCTCAAATCACAAGTTTCAGACAGCACTCACCTATGAACGGCTAAGAAACCTAGCTCAGAAAAGTCAAAAATAGCAAATTAACCATCCCCAAACTATAGGTTTCAGACAACAAACACCTATGAAAGGCTAAGAAATTCAGCCCAGAAAAGTCAAAAGTAGTAATCCATCCATCCCAAATCATAGGTTTCAGACAACACACACCTACGAAAGACTAAGAAATCCGGTTATGAAAAGACAGAAATAGCAAATTAAATATCCCAAATCATATGTTTCAGACAGCACTCACCTATGAATGGCTAAGAAACCTAGCTCAGAAAAGTCAAAAATATCAAACTAGTCATCCCAAACTATATGTTTCAGACAACAAACACCTATGAAAGTCTAAGAAATCCAGCTCAGAAAAGTCAAAAGTAGCAATCCACCCACTCCAAATCATAGGTTTCAGACACTACACACCTATGAAAGACTAAGAAATCCAACTCAGAAGAGCCTGAAATAGCAACCCACACATCCCAAATCATAGGTTTCAGACACCACACACCTACGAAAGACTAAGAAATCCGGTTATGAAAAGTCGGAAATAGCAAATTACACATCCCAAACTATTGGTTTCAGACAACATTCACCTACGAAATACTAGAAAACCTTAGCTCAGAAAAGCCTGAAATAGCAAACTACACATCTCAAATCATAATGTTCTGACAACACATACCTATGAAAGGCTAAGAAACCTAACTCAGAAAAGTCGAAAATAGCAAACTACACATCCCAAATCATAGGTTTCAGACACTACACACCTATGAAAGACTAAAAAATCGAACTCAGAAAAGTCCGAAATAGTAATTTACATATCCAAAATCATAAGTTTCAGACAGAATTCACCTACGAAATACTAAGAAACCTTAGCTCAGAAAAGTCTGAAATAGCCAACTACTCATTCCCAAACTCGAAGTTTCAGACAACAAACACCTATGAGTGACTAAGAATCCTAGCTCTGAAAAGTCCAAAAAGCAAACTACACCTCCCAAATCATAATTTTCTGAAAGGACACACATATGATAGGCTATGAAATCTAGCTCAGAAAAGTCAAAAATAGCAAATTAACCATCCCAAATCATAGGTTTCAGTCAACACACACCTACGAATGGCTAAGAAATCCAGCTCAGAAAAGTCAAAAAAAATAGCAACCCATACACCCCAAATCATAGGTTTCAGACATCACACACCTATGAAAGACTAAGAAATCCGGTTATGAAAAGTCGGAAATAGCAAATTACATATCCCAAAATCATAGGTTTCAGACAACACTCACCTATGAACGGCTAAGAAACCTAGCTCAGAAAAGTCAAAAATAGCAAACTAGTCATCCCAAACTATATGTTTCAGACAACAAACACCTATGAAAGGCTAAGAAATCCAGCTCAGAAAAGTCAAAAGTAGCAATCCACCCACCCCAAATCATAGGTTTCATACACTACACACCTATGAAAGACTAAGAAATCCAACTCAAAAAAGCCTGAAATAGCAAACTACATACCCCAAATCATCGGTTTCAGTCAACACACACCAACGAAAGACTAAGAAACCTAGCTCAGAAAAGTCAAAAATAGCAAACTATTCATCCCACACTATTGGTTTCAGACAACATTCACCTACGAAATACTAGAAAACCTTAGCTCAGAAAAGCCTGAAATAGCAAACTATATATCCAAAATCATAATTTTCTGACAACGCATACCTATGAAAGGCTAAGAAATCCAGCTCAGAAAAGTCTAAAATATCTAACTACACAGTCCAAATCATTGGTTTCAGACATCACACACCTATGAAAGACTAAGAAAACCAACTCAGAAAAGTCAAAAATAGCAAACTACATATGCCAAATCATCAGTTTCACTCAACACGCACAAACGAATGGCTAAGAAACCTAGCTCATAAAAGCCTGAAATAGCAAACTACTCATCCCAACTATTGGTTTCAGACAGCATTCACCTAGGAAATACTAGGAAACCTTAGCTCAGAAAAGCCTGAAGTAGCAAACTACACATCCCAAATCATAGGTTTCAGACAATACACATCAACGAAAGACGGGTGCTCGGGGAGAGCCTTTGAGGATCTGTGGGTCCCTTGAGGGTCGGTGGTCCTTTGGGTGTTCGGGGGGACCTTTGGGGAGCGGTGGAGGGCCTTTGGGACCCCGTTGGTCCGTCGGAAGCTTGATGGGCCATTGGGGACCGGAGGAGGACCTTTGGGGGCACATGGAGGGCCATTGGAGCACAGGGAGGGCCTTTGGGGGTCCGGAGGGCCAGTTGGGGAGCGGTGGAGGACCTTTGGGACCCGGTTGGTCCTTTGGGAGCTCGATGGGCCTTTGGGGACCGGAGGAGGACCCTTGGGGCACAGGGAGGGCCTTTGGGGCACAGGGGGGTCCGTTGGGGGGCCGGTGGGGCCGTTGGGGACCGGTGGAGGGCCTTTGGGACCCCGTTGGTCCTTTGGGAGCTCGTTGGGCCTTTGGGGCCCGGTGGTGGGCCTTTGGGGGCACATGGAGGGCCTTTGGTGCACAGGGAGGGCCTTGGGGGGTCCGGGGAGCCCTTGAACACCGAGTGGGCCCGTTGGGGCCCAGTGGGTCCGTTGGGGGTCTGGGTGACCCTTGTGGACCTGGGGAGGACCTTTGGGGGTCCGGTGGGACCCTGTGGGGGTCCGGTGGTCCCTTTGGGAGCCCGGTGGACCTTTGGGGACCAGGTGAGGGCCTTTGGGGGTCCAGGGGGTCCGTTGGGAGCCTGGGGGACCGTTGAGGACCGGAGGCTTCCGTCGGGGTTGGGGTAGAGCAATCGGGGCCCTGTGGGAGCCCTGGGCGCCCGGGGAGGGCCTTTGGGGATCGGTGGAGGGCTTTTGGGGGTCTGTTGGACCTTTGGGGACCGGTGAGGGCCTTTGGGGGGGCTCGGGTATGGTCTTTTTAGGGTCTGGGGCCCTTTGGGTGCCTGGTGGACCTTTGGGGACTGGGTGTGGGTCTTTGGGGACCCGGGGGGGGGGGCCTTTGGAAGCCCAGACAACCTTTGCGGACCGGTGGCTTCCTTGGGGGTTGTGGTAGGGGGATCGGAACCTTTGGGGTTGGGGTAGAGGACCTCACAACACTGTTCAATTGAAACTTGTGTATTATAACGACCACACTCAAATTCTCTTCCAAAATCTCTTCAAAAATCACCTTTTAAAATGTCTCTATCTGTTTCGCCGAAATAGTTCCATAACCTGTCTAAAACGCTTTCGCCCAAATAATCCCTAAACGCAAATTCAGCGTGTTCCTTTGTTATTGGCATCTGTGTACTAATGCATTTCAAATTAATATGAAACCTTCTCGCACGCTAAAACAATTCATCGCTAAGATGTTTCTTGCCTAATTGTTTCCATGGCCTTTGGTTATTAATATCTTTTGGAGTTCGACCAGTAGAGCTGTTTCCGAGGCAAAGACATTAATGATTTTGGATCTATTCCTGGAGAAATGTTTCTAGGCGAAAATTTTTAAAGTCTGACAGATGATGTCATTGATTGATTGATCTGTCAAGAAAGGGAAAATTAATTTGTTGTTTCTAAGGGGAATTATTGATTCACGATAGGTGAAATGTGGTCGACAGCACAGGTATTCAGACTCGTGACAGCATCACTTGGTTTATGGTTTTCTCAGTGAGAAAGTTCCTGTTTTTTCAAATTCTCACTGACAAAAACCATAAAACATAAAAAAATGTGAGAAAATTCCTGTTTTTCAAATTCTCACTGATAAAATCCATAAAACATACATAAATTGCTGTTGACATCCATAAATGTGACAAAGTTTCTGTTTTTCAATTCTCACTGACAAAAACCATAATACATACATAAATTGCTGTTGACATCCATGAAAGTGAGAAATTTTCTGTTTTTCAAATTCTCACTGAGAAAACCATAAAACAGACATGAATTGCTGTTGTCGTCCTTAAAAGTGACAAAGTTCCTGTTTTTCAAATTCTCACTGACAAAAACCATGAAAACAGACATAAATGTGAGAAAATTCATGTTTTTCAAATTCTCACTGACAAAAACCATTAAAAATCCATAATTTGATGTTGACATCCGAGAAAAACATCAAATAAATCGACCAACACACATAACCATCCATGAAAACAACCATAAATGTGACAAAATTCATGGTTTTTCAAGTGAGAAAAATCCTGTTTTTTCATTCTCACTGAGAAAACCATAAACCACGTAGTTCTCGTGGGACCTCCTGACCACTTTCTACTTATATATATATATATATATATATATATATATATATATATATATATATATATATATATATATATATATATATATATATATATATATATATATATAGGCATCTGTTCTATATTAAATAAAAAAAATAGTTTTTCTTTAACTGAAATAAAGGAGAGACATCAAAACTTAAAACAAACAGAAATTATTCCGTATATGAAAAGAGCTGCCTCCTCGCCAATGCCCGTCTCGGAGTGACATTAAAACTAAACGAACAGAAATTATTCCGTACATGAAAGAGGCTGTCCCCTCCACAGCGCCCCGCTCTCTACACCAAAGTTTGACTCTTTCTCACAACCCGCTCTTTACGCTAAAGTTTTTTTTCTTTAATTAATTTTTTCATTAAACCCTTTGTGATTCAGGGGTCATTCATAAAGAATTGGAACAAAATTCGAACTTTAGCGCAAAGCCCGAGGTATTGACGAGGGGGCGAACCCTTTCATATACGTAATAAACATAAAAATATAGAAGTTCGTTACATAACTTAATTCGTAAGTTACTTATATTTATTACTAATAAAAAAGTTAGTAAACTCTTGAAATAAAGAAAATCTTATTCAAGAATATTGCTTTGAATCTGGATACAGGTGAATTTGGGCTGAACTCTATCTATGATAATTTATTAAAATCCGACAGAGTAAAGTTCAATTCACCCAATGTAGTTGACCTTTGTCCAAATGTTATATCATTGAACGCTAATGAACCGAATCCAAGAAGGTCAAGGAGGCTAGCTTCCGCTTTTGCTTTGAAAAGAATTAAAGATTTAAAAAATATGTAGTTTTACTACTGATGACGGTCACTGTATATGTGACCGAAATATCTGGTATTTTTTGTGAATTTTCTATACACTGTCTATTAAAAAGGATTTTATCCCTATTTTGAACTTTTATTTTTAAAAATGTTAAGGGGAACTAGACCCCCTCCCCTGGCCCTTTTTCCCAAAATTGTCTGATCAAAATATATAGAAAGTCAATTAACAAAAAAAAGAGTAAAATTAATCTGCCAATTTTTTGAATTATTCATGTACGGTGAGCCAAAATCAAAACCTGCATTAATTCAATAATGTTCAGAGATTAAACAAAAAAAAAACAAGTTTTTTTTTAACTGGACCTCAGGAGGGACATATGAAAGGGGCTATATGAAAGGGGCTGTCCTCTCCTCAACGCCCCGCTCTTTATGCTTAAGTTTGACTTTCTCTCATAACTCTACTTTTTAAAACAATAAAAAACTTTTGCCTTACTTTCAGTTATAATAACTTTCTTTTTTATTTAATCAAATGAAAATCATAGATTTTTGAAGCTGCTTAAGATAATATTAAGTGCTAAGATTGACCGAAAAAAAACGCAAACAAATTATTGTTTATATCGGCCATTATTTAACAAAATTCTAACTTTAGCGTAAAGAGCGAGGTATTGACGAGGTGGCGAACTCCCTCATGTACATAATATACGTACCCCCAGACATACAAACAGAGAAAGACAAGCACTTTAGACATACAAACCAACAAAGAAAATCATAGTTTTGAAGCTGCTTAAGATAATATTAAGTGCTAAGATTGACCGAAAAAAAACGCAAACAAATTATTGTTTATATCGGCCATTATTTAACAAAATTCTTACTTTAGCGTAAAGAGCGAGGTATTGACTTGGTGGCGAACTCCCTCATGTACATAATATACATACCCCCTAAGTCCCCTGGGGACTTAAGGGGATTTAGTCGTCCTCAAAGACATAGCTATTAGATTTCTCGACTATGTTGGTCAAAATGGCTATCTCAAAATTTTGATCCGGTTACTCTGGGAAAAAAAATAGTGAGAGGGGGCCTAGTTGCCCTCCAATTTTTTTGGTCAGTTAAAAAGGGTACTGGAACTTTTAATTTTCATTCGAATGAACCCTCTCGTGACTTTCTAGGACCCTTGGGTTGATACGACCACCCCTGAAAAAAAAAATAATAAACGCGTATCCGTGACCTTTCTGCTGGTAAAAAATACAAAATTGCACATTTTTGTAGATATGAGATCGAAATCTCTACAGTAGGGTTCTCTGATACGCTGTGTCTGATGGTGTTATTTTCATTAACATTCCATGACTTTTAGGGAGTGTTTCCCCTTTCTTTCGAAAATAAGGTATATTTTTTTAGGCTCGTCACTTTTGATGGGTAGGACTGAACATGATGAAACTTATATATTTAAAATCAGCATAAAAATTCGATTCTTTTGATGTATCTACTGGTATCAAAATTCCGGTTTTTAGAGTTTCGGCTATTGAGCTGGGTCGCTCCACACTTACAGTTTGAATAGCATTATATTGAATTATTTTATGATTTGTTTGGTTTTTGTATTTGTCGAAAGAGGATTTTAAGCTAAATGTCAGTGAAGCGCTGCTTATGTAAAGGTGAATATACCTTTTAGGGATGTAACAAGTCGAATAAAGAAATAAAAATATTTCCCTTGATTAATACGTTTTTCTAAAATGTTTTACTAAGCGCTGTAGCTTTATTTACAACCATGGTAGGCTCCTTATAAACAGTCGCAACGACTGTTCATAGCATATGCGCAAAAGGCAATTTCTTGAAATTAAGTTTTCTTTAGTTTTAATATCGGTATTAGCCTACAATTGGGGCTGTTGAGAAGGAAACATGTTAAGAAAGCAATTCTTACTTAATAACGTACAGGAAAATTGGTTTTAAAACATTTGAAGGCGCTTCCGCTATACCCCCCCCCCCCTACCTTAATGTGCAAAGGTATAGCCCAAATTATATATTTCTCATTTGTTTTTCCGTTTCTTGATTTTGTTAACTTTGATTCAGTTTACGGGTAGCCTATACGGGTTGAAACAAGAAACGCAAGGCAAAATTCAAGGGGGAGGGGATAAAGAATAGTGAGGCACCTTCAAAATGAGATAACTACAATTTTTCTGCATATTATGAAGTAAGAATTGTTTCCTTGACATGTTGTTTTCTCATCATCCCCAATTACAGGGGAATACCGTGATATCTTCCCATTGAAACTCTGACTCCCCCCCCCCATACACAAATAAAAATCTCAAATGGTGAAGCTTCTCGTAAAGTATTTCACAAGTCATAATCATGCAAAAGGCTGAAAAAAAAAAACAGGTCCCTTTTAACAATTTTTGGCTGTGTTATTTAAAGATTTTTTTCTAAATTCACATTTATTTGTGACCGACTTCAAAGTTCGAATTTTACAGGTGGACACAAAAAAAAAATTGAAAAATGAGTTGCTCTTTGTGAAGAGTAGATTTTTGTTAATGTTTAATGATGAACTGCTGTTTGAATAGGGATGAAATTTAAAGCTTTCAACATACGGCAAAGACAATTATGGTACCAAAAACCTATAATTTGTAATTATATCTCAGAGGAAGAAAATAAGAAAAACAACCTTTTACAAAAAGCAGAAACTCCTAAAGTCTCCAGAACCTAATGAGATATTCAAGCAGGCCTCTCACCAGGTTCAAAATACGAAAAGAGTTCATTTTTTTAGTGCAAGTTCATAAATTGTTCGTAATAAAAAAAAAGTTCATGAAGCTTATATTTTGCTTATCAGAAACTAAAAAGCACATATGAATGCTGTCTTTTTTGTAAATAAATAGGTAAAAAAAAATCCGAAAAGAAGTTTTTCAAAGAAAAATAAAGATACATATATAAAACCAACAACGAGCAGAAATAAATTCATATAATGATTCAAGCTTGAAACGGACAGAGATTGCTATCAATTAATAAAAGACACTAAAAACCAACGGAAATTAAAATACATAACCACATCAAATATAAAGATAATAGATACTGCTAACGAATATAAAAATATTATTCATAGCTTGTTTGAAGATACATATATCATTTTTGAAACATAAAACATTTTTGGTTCTAGGGCCTATATTTTGGTTCATATGTTCTGAAAAATTCAAAAAAATGTTCTAATTTTTTTTTAACGCTTTAATTTAACTGCGCCTGCTTAGGTCAAGGTTAAACTTGAAGGACATATATTATGGAAATCTTGTAATTAACACCCGGTTAAAACAAATTAATTGACTGTGAACAAACGTGGTCCAAATGAAGCCGTGGTCCCATGATAAAGTGTTAGAAACGAAAACTGCTAGTCTTCAACAGGTAAAGGTAAAGAAACAAAAACCGCTAGTCTTTAACAGGTAAAGGTATTGATAAAGTCCTTGAATAGTTTTAAAATATGTGTAAGAAACGTTATTAGTATGAAGACCTAAAATTGATTACAAGATTTACGAAAGACTAAAAACAGAAACTAAGGGACCTTTATCTTCAAATGTACTAAAATAAAAAGATAAGAAGTTTTTTTGTTAAACGGAAAATTGAAACTTGTTAAGGTCCTAAATGAAACTCTGGGGCAACTGTGACTTAAAAACTTCTTATTAAATAATTTCTAAGACCACACTGGTTTAGCATGAGAATACGAGAAAACGAAGGATAACGAAGTAAAACTTTGGTTCAGGTAGGGTATCTTCCAACTTATGTTTTGTTCTTTTTTTAAGATTTGTCTTTTTATATCGTCCCTTGGACTTTTATCTATTTGTTGGTCATTTTGGACCGAAGGCGGCAGAATGGACGTCTTGGTAAAAAAAAACTTACATTTTTTTCCTTTTTTTGACTGGCTGTGGATAACCTCGGTTTTCGCCGTTATCCTTCGTTTTGCAAACTCTTTAGGTTATTTAAATGACACATAGTGTCATGGTCAACTATGCTATTTTTACTGTTACAAAATTTTGTATTTTTCGGATAGCAGGAAAAACCATCTACTGTTTAGTTTGGAGATGCAAGGGCAAAAAAAGCATCTTGGTTGTTTATTATTGGCTTTTTTTTTCTTCAGCCAAAGAGCATCAGTAAACAATAAACCCATTTCGCTTATAATTTTGATTCACGGCAATGTATCCAAGTTCTTGGAAATGAGCATGCTTGTCAAAGCAAGTTGGTTTTGCTACTTGGATTTTCAAAATGTGATTCATTCATGACAACATAGTAAATATATGGTAATAGCCCCAAAGGCTGTTTTCTGCTCTTACCAAACTGTAATCTACAGCAAACAGTTCAATTCTAGTCACTCAATTATAAAGCCTACATGCCAAAGGCTGCTTTTCTGGACTGGATCAGTCTTGCTTTGGATCAATTTTATTAAGCCGCGTTTTCAGGCTCAGCGGGTTCGTTTGACTTTTCAGGTATGTTTCTCCCCTTTTGAAAATGAGGCAATTATTTTTTCAGGCTCGTAGCTTAAAAGCCAATTCTTCCGACGTATCTATCGTATTCAGCTTTTTAAGGTTTGATTTTTAAAGTTTTGGCTACTATTGGGCCAAATCACTCTTTACCTATATTTCGTTATTATGAACTGTTTGACTAGTTATTTATGATCTGTTTGATATATATATATATATATATATATATATATATATATATATATATATATATATATATATATATATGATGCGAGACATAAAATATCTTTTAAAATATATATCAGATATATATCAGATGCGAGACATAAAAGCCGCGTTTTCAGGCTTAGCGGGTTCAAACACGGGTTGTTCTCGTCTAGTTTCAAGTTTCTAGTTTTTCGTCTAGTTTTGTCTAGTTTCAGCGGGTTCGAAGCTTCAACCCCGTGTTTGATACACTAGATGCACTGATGCACAACGCTTAATGCACTAGACGAGAACAACCCGTGTTCGAACCTGCTGAGCCGTGAATAACCCGTCTTTAAACACGGGTTGTTCGTGTCTAGTGCATCAAGCGTTGTACAGCAGTGCATCTAGTGCATCAAACACGGGGTTGAAGCTTCGAACCCGCTGAAACTAGACAAAACTAGACGAAAAACTAGAAACTTGAAACTAGACGAGAACAACCCGTGTTCGAACCCGCTAAGCCTGAAAACCATCGAAGTTGTATTATATGCAACTGCGACCTCGAAGTTAATTGATTTTGCTACTATATTAGTTAGTGTAAGAAAAAGCATAAACAAATCAGTTAAAAGTTTGATATTAGGTTGTAACAAACTGGGCTTTTTATTGTATTGTTTTCGTCAGTTTTTTGCTTGGTTCTAATTAGTCAAAAAGGGGGTACCAGCAAAAACAGTACTTATTTTATTCATGGTTTATTAATTCACGAAGGGGACTAGATTTCTGAGAAACTGATTCACATAATCGAAGGGGACTAGATTTCTGAGAAATTGATTACATAATCGACGGGGAATTCTATATTGATCTAAGGAGGGGAAGTAGGAGGGAACAATATGGCTTCTCTGATCTTTACGTCTGAGAGATAAATTAATATTCTATTTTTAAATATGGCTTCTCTGATCTTTAGGTCTGAGAGATAAATATTAATATTCTATTGATGCCATAATAGTGTAACTAGGAACACCTTAGATTTTTTTCAGAAATTCACACGAGATCAAGACAGATTGAATATATTTTACGCGGGAAATGGTTTCCTGGGAATTTCAAATGTGACAGCGCAGGGATGCCGAAACAAAGGGACACACAGAAATTACTATTAGGGATTATTTGGGCGAAACAAACTAATCGGCATTTTAGGAAATTTTTGGGCGAAACAGTTTGAGACATTTGAGAAGATGATTTGTGGTGAAACTCTGTGGTCGTTATAATACACAAATTCCATTTGAACAGTGTTGTAAGGTCCCCTACCCAAACCCCAAAGGGCCCCCTCCCCCTGGGCCCCCAAAGGCCCCCTCCCCCGGGCCCCAAAAGATTACATTATGGCTTTTTGAATACCCCAACACCAATCAATACTTTTCAAAAGGCTTTATTATATCTTTTCAGAACAAGTTCTTTACGTAATATCCCTCCTAAACCAATTTTACAACTTGAAGTACTCATCCTTATCACCCACAGCTTTACATTATGGCTTTTTGAATACTCCACCAAGCAATACATTTCAAACGGCTTAATTATATTATTTCAGAACAAGGTCCTTTCTTAATATCCCTCCTAAACCTATTTTACAAGTTGATGTACTCATCCTTTTTCACCGACATACAAACAGAGAAAGACATACACTTTAGACACAAAAACCAAGAAAGACAGACATTTCAGACTTACAAACCAACAAACACAAACACTTCAAACATACAAACAAAGAAAGACAGGCACTTTAGACATACAAACCAACAAAAATAGACACTTCAGACATACAAACCAACAAAGACAACCACTTCAGACATACAAACAGAGAAAGACAGGCACTTTAGACATACAAACCAACAAAGACAGATACTTCAGACATACAAACCAACAAAGAAAAATACTTCAGACAAACACTTTAGACATACAAACAGAGAAAGACAGATACTTCAGACATAAATACCAACAATGACAAACACTTCAGACATACAAAGAGAGAAAGACAAACTCTTTAGACATTAGACATACAAACCAACACAGGCAGACACTTCAGATATACAAACCAACAAATACAAACACTTCAGACATACAAACAGAGAAAGACAGGCACTTTAGACAGACAAAACATCAAAGACAGGCAATTCAGACATACAAGACAACAAAGACAAACAATTCAGACATACAAAAAGACAAAGACGATCACTTAAGACGTGCAAACTTACAGAGGCACACACTTTAGACATACAAACTAACTAAGACAGACACCTCAGACCTAAAAACATAGAAGGACAGGCACTTTAGACAAACAAACCAACAAAGACAGACACTTAATACATACAAACTAACAAAGACAAACACTTCAGACATACAAACAGAGAAAGACAAGCACTTTAGACATACAAACCAACACTGGCAGACACTTCAGATATACAAACCAATAAACAAAGACCCGTCGGACATACACAAAGAAATAAACATTTACAAAGGACACACAAACCAACAAAGAAAGATAATTTAGACGTAAAAACCATCTATGACAAACACTTCAGACATACTAACAGAGAAAGACATGCACTTGAGACTTACAAACCAATAAAGACAGACACTTCAGACATACAAACCAACAAAGACAACCACTTCAGACATACAAACAGAGAAAGACAGGAACTTTAGACATACAAATCAACAAAGACAGTCACTTCAGACACGTAAACCAATAAAGACAAACACTTCAGACATACAAACAGAGAAAGACAGACACTTCGGACGTACAAACAGAGAAAGACAGACAAATCAATACAGACATTAGACATACAAATCAATACAGACAGACACTTCAGACATACAAACCAACAAAGACAAACACTTCAAACATACAAACAGAGAAAGACAGGCACTTTAGACATACAGACCAACAAAAACAGACACTTCAGACATACAAACAAAACAAAGACAACCACTTCAGACATACAAACAGATAAAGACAGGCACTTTAGACATACAAACCAACAAAGACAGACACTTCAGACATACAAACCAACAAAGACAAACACTTCAGGCAAACACTTTAGACATACAAACAGAGAAAGACAGACACTTCAGACATACAAACAGAGAAAGACAAACTCTTTAGACATTAGACATACAAATCAACACAGACAGACACTTCAGAAATACAAACCAACAAATACAAACACTTCAGACATACAAACAGAGAAAGGCAGGCACTTTAGACATACAAAACAACAATGACTAACAAAACTGGATTACTAACAGAAAAAGACGGACTATTTTAACTTGCAAACTGGGGACGGCTAACACTTTAGACAAAGACGTCAACAATGACAGACACCACAGACATTGGAACTAATAAAGACAGAACTGTTGTGCACATTGACAGACTCAGACAAACATATTAGCCATACATACAGGAAAAGACAAACACTTCAGACATAAAAACAGAAAAGGAGAGGCACTCTAGACATACAAACAGAGAAAGACAAACACTTCAGACATACAAACAGAGAAAGACAGGCACTTTAGACATACAAACCAACAAAGACAGACACTTCAGACATAAAAACCAACAACGACAAACACTTGGGACATACAAACAGATAAAGAGAAGCACTTTAGAAATACAAACCTAAAAAGGAATATACTTAATACATATAAACTATCAAACACAGACACGTCAGACATAATTACAGAGATGGACATATACTTTAGACACACAAAACATAAAAGACAGACACTTCAGACATACAAACCAACAAAGACAAACACTTCAGACATACAAACATAGAAAGACAGGCACTTTAGACATACAAACCAACAAAGACAGACACTTCAGACATACAAACCAACAAAGACAACCACTTCAGACATACAAATAGAGAAAGACAGGCACTTTAGACATTAGACATACAAATCAACAAAGGCAGACACTTCAGACATACAAACCATAAAAAAAAGAAACTTCAGAAATTCAAACATAGAAATAAAGGCACTTTAATCAGATAAACCCAAAAACAAAGAAACTTCATACATAAAAACCAACAAAGAAAGACACTTAATGCTTATAAAAAGAAAAAGACATGCACTTTAGACTTAGAAACCAAAAAAGACAGACACTTCAGACATACAAACCAAAAACGACAAACACTTCATACATACTAACAGAGAAAGACAGGCACTTAAGACATACAAACCAACAAAGACAAACACTTTAGACATACAAACAAACAAAGAAGGGCACTATAGACTTACAAACCAGCAAAGACAAACGCTTTAGACGTATGAACAGACAAAGAATAACGTTTTGGACATTTAAACCATCAAATACTGGCAATTTAGAAACACAAACAAACAAAGATAAGAACTTCAGACAGCCACACAAAGAAAAACTGGCGCATAATACGTAAAAAACATTAAAGCCAAAATCATCAAAAATAAAAACAAACAAAGACAAACACTTCATACATATAAACAAAGAAAGACTAGCACTTTAGACAAATACACCAACAAAGACAGACACTTTAGACCTAAAAACAATCTAAAAAAGACACTTCAGACATCAAAGCATATAAAGACAAGAAATTGAGACATATAAAACAATAAAGCCAGACACCTCGGATTTAAAAACCAACAAAGAAAACCACTTCAGACATAAAAATAGAGAAATACAGGCAATTTAGACATACAAACCGACAATGACATACACTTCATAAAAACGGACCGACGATGAAAAACACTACAGACATACAGACATAGAAAGACAGGCACTTCAGACGTAAAAGCAATGGAAAACTGACACTTTAGACACACACACCTACAAAGACAAACACTTCAGACATACAAACAGAGAAAGACAAGCACTTTAGACATTAGACATACAAATCAATAAAGACAAACACTACAGACATACAAACCAACAAAGACAAACACTTCAGACATACAAATAGAGAAAGACAGGCACTTTAGTCATACAAACCGCCAGACTGACACTTCAGACATACAAACCAACAAAGACAAACACTTCAGACATACAAACAGAGAAAGACAGACGCTTTAGACATACAAGCAGAGAAAGACATACACTTCAGACATACAAACCAACGATGACAAACACTACAGACATACAAAAAGAGAAAGACAGGCACTTTAGACATTAGACATACAAACCAAAAAAGACAAACACTTCAGACATACAAAACAATAAAGACAAACACTTCAGACATACAAACCAAAAAAGACAAATAATTCATATATACGCACATAGAAATACTTCCACTTTAGACATACAAACCAACAAATACAGACACTTCAGACATTCAAACAGACAAAGACAAGCACTTCAGACATACAAACTGAAAAAGACTGACACTTTAGACATACAAACCAACAAAGACAGACACTTCTGACATTCAAACATAGAAAAACAGGTACTTCAGACATACAAACCAACAAAGACAAACACTTCAGACACACAAACCAACAAAGACATACACTTCAGACATACCAACAGAGAAAGACAGGCACCTCAGACATACAAAAAAGACAGACACTTCAGACAAAAAAACAGAGAAAGACAGTTACTTTAGACATACAAATCAACAAAGACAAACACTTCAGACATACAAACCAACAAAGACATACACTTCAGACATACAAACAGAGAAAGACAAACACTTCAGACATACAAACAGAGAAAGACAAGCACTTTAGTAATACAAACCAACAAATACAGACACTTCAAACATACAAACTAACAAAGAAACACTTCAGACATACAAACAAAGAAAGACATTCACTTTAGACAAACAAACCAAAAAAGACAGACACTTCAGACATACAAACCAACAAAGACAAACACTTCAGACATACAAACAGAGAAAGACAGACACTTCTGACATACAAACCAACAAAGACAGACACTTCAGATATAAAAACCAACAAAGACAACCACTTCAGACATACAAAAAGAGAAAAACAGGTTCAGACATAGAAACATTGAAAAACAAGCACTTTAGACATGCAAACCAACAAAAGACAAACACTTCAGACATACAAACAGAGAAAGACAATCACTTTAGACATACGAACAGAGAAAGACAGGTTCAGACATACAAACATAGAAAGACAGGCACTTTAGACATACAAACGAACAAAAACAGACACTTCAGACATACAAACCAACTAATACAAACACTTCATACTTAAAAACATAGAAATACAGGAACTTTATACGAGCAAACCTAAAAATAGAGACACCTAAGACATACAAACCAACAAAGACAGACACTTCAGACATAGAAACAGAGAAAGACAGACACTTCAAACTTACAGACCAACAATAACACACACCTCAGACATACAAATCAACAAACACAACCACTTTAGACGTACAAAAAGACAAAGACAGGGACTTTAGAATTACAAACCATAAAACAGAAACACTACAGACATAAAAACATAGAAAGACAGGCAGTCAATTAATACAAACCAACAAAGAAAGACACTACAGACAAAGAAACCAACAAAGACAGACACTTCAACCATAAAAACCAACAAAGACAAACACTTCAGAAATAAAAAAATAGAAAGAATGGTACATCATACTTGCAGTCAACGCCAGAAAGTCGCATCATACGTACAAACCAAATAACACAGAGTCGTACAACATAAAGAAAGACAAAAATAGGAACTGTAGACAGTACGTACATCTACGCCAGACACCTTGGACAACCACACAAAAAATGAAAGCCATCTCAGACATACAAATAGAGAAAGACAGGCACTTTAGACATACAAACCGACAAAGACAGACACTTCAGACTTACAAACCAACAAAGACAAACACTTCAGACATACAAACAGAGAAAGATTAGCACTTGGATAAGCAAATACCTGCCCGCACACACTGGCAAAGATAGTGAGAAACACATACAACTACGTAGATTCAGACACACAGACTGAGAAAGACATGCACTGGAATGCACATGCAACTGCAAAAAGTTATTTTGTTTGAAGTGCTATACTTGGAATATTTTTATTACGGTTTACACACAAAAAAGTTAGGTTTCTCAACGTTTAAATTAGGTTAGGTTAGGTTACCATTAGCGCTCATGATAACCTAACATAACCTAAATTAAACCTGGAGACATACAGACACTTCAGAAATAAAAACCAACAAAGACAAACACTTCAGACATACAAACAGAGAAAGACAAACACTTTAGACCTAAAAATATTGAAAGACATACACTTCAGACACACAAACCAACAAAGACAAACACTTCAGACATACAAACAGAGAAAGACAGGCACTTAACACATTAGACATACTAACCAACAAAGACAGACACTTCAGACATACAAATCAACAAAGACAAACACTTCAAACATGCAAACAGAGAAAGACAGGCACTTTAGACATACAAACCAACAAAGACAGACAGTGAGATATACAAACACCCGCCCTGACATACAAGCAAAAAGGGTGAGAGTCACATACAAACACATAGATTCAAACATACAAACCGAGAAAGACACACTTCAGATATACAAACCATCGAAGACAAACACAGGGACTTGCAAACACCGACCCTGACAAACAGACAAATAGAGTGAGAGTCGCATACAAATACATAGATTCAGACATACAAACCGAGAAAGACAGGCAGTGGGGCAAGCAAACACACGCCCAAACACACAAGCAAAAAGAGTGAGAGACACATACATATACAAATATTCAAACCGGGAATGACACACTTCAGATATACAAACCATCAAAGACTTTTGTTTGTATGTCTGAAGTGTCTGTCTTTGTTTGTTTGCATTTCTAAAGTGCCTGTCTTTCTCTGTTTGTATGTCTGAAGTGGTTGTCTTTGTTGGTTTGTATGTCTGAAGTGTCTGTCTTTGTTGGTTTGTATGTCTAAATTGCCTGTCTTTCTTTGTTTGTATGTCTGAAGTGTATGTCTTTGTTGTTTTGTATGTCTAAAGTGTCTGTCTTTCTCTGTTTGTATGTCTGAAGTGTTTGTCTTTGTCTGTTTGTATGTCTGAAGGGTCTGTCTTTGTTGGTTTGTATGTCTAAAGTGAATGTCTTTCTCTGTTTGTATGTCTGAAGTGTTTGTCTTTGTTGGTTTGTATGTTTAAATGGCCTGTCTTTTTCTGTTTATATGTCTCAAGTGTTTGTCTTTGTGGTTTGTATGTCTGAAGTGTCTGTCTTTGTTGGTTTGTATGTCTGAAGTGTTTGTCTTTGTCTGTTTGTATGTTTGAAGTGTTTGTATTTGTTGGGTTTTCTGTCTGAGGTGTCTGTCTTAGTTGGTTTGTATGTCTGAAGTACATGTCTTTGATGGTCTGTATGTTAGAAGTTCCTGTCTTTCTATGTTTGTATTTCTGAACCTGTCTTTTTTTGTTTGTATGTCTGAAGTGTTTGTCTTTGTTGGTTTGTATGTCTGAAGTGTCTGTCTTTTACTATCGGTGTATCTAATGTGTTTGTCTATGTCAGTTTGTATATCTGAAGTGTTTGTCTTTATTGATTTATATGTCTGAAGTGTTTGTCTTTGTTGGATTGTATGTCTAAAGTGCATTTCTTCCTCTGTTTGTATGTCTGAAGTGTTTTCTTTATTGGTTTGTATGTCTGAAGTGTATATCTCTGTCGGTTTGTATGTCTAAAGTGCCTGTCTTTGTTGATTTGTAAGTCTGAAGTGGCTGTCTTTGTTGGTTCTTATGTATAAAGTGTAAGTCTTTCTCTGTTTTTATTTCTGAACTGTCTGTCTTTGTTTTTTTGTATGTATAAAGTGTTTGTCTTTGTCTGTTTGTATGTCTGAAGTGTCTTTCTTTGTTTGTTTGTTTGTCTGAAGTGTGTGTCTTTGTTTGTTTGTATGTCTGAATTGTTTGTCTTTCTCTTTTTGTATGTCTGAAGTGTTTTTCTTTGTTGGTTTGTATGTTTGAAGTGTCTGTCTTTGTTGGTTTGTATGTCTAAAGTGCTTGTCTTTCTCTGTTTGTATGTCTGAAGTGTCTGTCTTTGTCGGTTTGTATATCTGAAGTGTCTGTCTTTCTCTGTTTATATGTCCAAAGTGTTTGTCTTTCTCTGTTTGTATGTCTAAAGTGTTTGTCTTTGTTGGTTTGTATGTCTGTTGTGTTTGTCTTTGTTGGTTTGTATGTCTAAAGTGCCCGTCTTTCTCTGTTCGTATTCTTTAAGTGTTTGTCTTTGTTTGTTTTTATGTCTGAAGTGTCTGTCTTTGTTGGTTTGTATGTCTAAAGTACTTGTCTTTCTCTGTTTGTATGTCTGAAGTGTTTGTCATTATTGGTTTGTATGTCTGAAGTTTCTGTCTTTGTTGGTTTCAATGTTTAAAGTGCCTGTCTTTCTCTGTTTGTATGTCTAAAGTGTTTATCTTTGTTGGTGTGTAAGTCTGAAGTGTCTGTCTGTTGGTTTGTATGTCTAAAGTGCATGTCTTTCTCTGTTTGTATGTGGGTGAAAAGGATGAGTACTTCAAGTTGTAAAACTTGTTTTGGAGGGACATTACGTAAAGAACTTGTTCTAAAAAGATATGCTAAAGCCTTTCGAAAGTATTGCTTGGTGTTTGTATGTCTTTGTACCTTTATGTCTTGTATCTTTTGAAAGTATTGCTGAAGTGTTTGTCTTTGTCGGTTTGTATGTCTGAAGTGTCTGTGTTTCTCTGTTTATATGTCTAAATTGCTTGTCTTTGTCTGTTTGTATGTCTGAAGTGTTTGTCTTTGTTGGTTTGTATGTCTGTTGTGTCTGTCTTTGTTGGTTTGTATGTCTAAAGTGCCCGTCTTTCTCTGTTCGTATTCTTGAAATGTTTGTCTTTGTTTGTTTTTATGTCTGAAGTGTCTGTCTTTGTTGGTTTGTATGTCTAAAGTACTTGTCTTTCTCTGTTTGTATGTCTGAAGTGTTTGTCATTATATGTTTGTATGTCTGAAGTTTCTGTCTTTGTTGGTTTCAATGTCTAAAGTGCCTGTCTTTCTTTGTTTGTATGTCTGAAGTGTTTATCTTTGTTGGTGTGTAAGTCTGAAGTGTCTGTCTTTCTTGGTTTGTATGTCTAAAGTGCATGTCTTTCTCTGTTTGTATGTGGGTGAAAAGGATGAGTACTTCAAGTTGTAAAACTTGTTTTGGAGGGACATTACGTAAAGAACTTGTTCTAAAAAGATATACTAAAGCCTTTCGAAAGTATTGCTTGGTATTGGGGTGTTCAAAAAGCTGTAAAGTAAAGTTGTGGGCGAAAAGGATGAGTTCTTCAAGTTGTAAAAAAGGTTTAGGAGGGACATTACGTAAAGAACTTGTTCTGAGAAATATAAAAAAGCCTTTGAAAAGTATTGTATGGTGTTGGGGTGTGCAAAAAGCCATAAAGTAAAGTTGTGTCTGAAAAGGATGAATACTTCAACTTGTAAATTGGGTATAAGAGGGACATTAAGAAAGAACTTGTTCTAAAAAAATATAAAAAGCCTTTTGAAAAGTATTGCTTGGTGTTGGAGTATGCAAAAAGCTGTAAGGTAAAGTTGTGGGTGAAAAAGGATGAGTACTTAAACTTGTAAAATAAGTTTAGGAGCGATATTAAGAAAGGACCTTGTTCTGAAATAATATAATAAAGCCGTTTGAAATGTATTGCTTGGTGGAGTATTCAAAAAGCCATTATGTAAAGTTGTGGATGATAAGGATGAGTACTTAAAGTTGTAAATTTGGTTTAGGAGGGACATTACGTAAAGAACTTGTTCTGAAAAGATATAATAAAGCCTTTTGAAAAATATTGCTTGGTGTTGGGGTATTCAAAAAGCCATAATATAAGTTGTGGGTGATAAGGATGAGTACTTCAACTTGTAAAATAGGTTTAAGAGGGACATTACCTAAAGAACTTGTTCTGAAAAGACATATTGGGGGAGAGCCAAAAAGTTGGGGGGGTGGCCTTCTTGTGTCTCAACTGCGCAAAAAAAGTATTTATAAAAGGGGGTGGTGGGCCCGGGGCCCCCTTTGGGGGGTTCTTTTGGGGCCCGGGGGCGGGGGCCCTTTGGGGTTTGGGTAGGGGACCTTACAACACTATTCAAATGGAACTTGTGTATTATAACGACCACAGAGTTTCACCACAAATCATCTTCTAAAATGTCTCAAACTGTTTCGCCCAAAACATTTCTAAAATGCCGATTAATTTGTTTCGCCCAAATAATCCCTAAAAGTAATTTCTGCGTGTTCCTTTGTTTCGGCATCCATGCGCAGTCACATTTGAAATTCCCAGGAAACCATTTCCCGCGTAAAATATATTCAATTTGTCTTGATCTCGTATGGATTTCTGAAAAAAATCTAAGGTGTTCCTAGTTACACTATTAAGGCTTCGACAGAATATTAATATTTATCTCTCAGACCTAAGGATAAGAGAAGCCATATTTAAAAATAGAATATTAATTTATCTCTCAGACCTAAAGATCAGAGAAGCCATATTGTTCCCTCCTACTTCCCCTTCTTAGATCAATATAGAATTCCCTGTCGATTATGTAATCAATTTCTCAGAAATCTAGTCCCCTTCGATTATGTAAATCAGTTTCTCAGAAACCTAGTCCCCTTCGTGGATCAATAAACCATGAATAAATTATGTACTGATCGCGCTGGTACCCCCTTCTACTCTAATTGTAAAGCCACTCAGGAATTCACTTCTCCCTATATCAAATCCAGACATTTCCCTATAGGCTACAGTGTTTTTCATCCTTGGTTCTGCAAGTCTAGATTTTATAGGAAAAGAAGCGTTTCTTAGCTCTGCAAAGCGCAGTGGAGAATAGCAGTAAAACACTTGCAAGTTTTGAATATAAAATAATTCCTTAAAGTATATTCCCTTTGCCCGAGAATGCTCATTTTCAAACGTAATTGAAGGTGCCCGGGGGAGGTGCACCGGGCACATAAGGGGGAGGTGCCCTTCTCCCCTAAATTAAACCATTTCATCTGTTGGTAAGTATATTTTTGACGTAGCTTAAATGCTTATTATATATCCAAGGATTTTAAGAGATGGTGATTGAAAATAAAGCTTTAACTTTGATACTAGTCTTTGCTTTCGCTTTTTTAGCTCCTCAATCTCTATACTTACATCCCAGGACGGTTTCGACGTTTGGTGTTGGTCTAACTGTTGGATTCTTCTTAGCCTATCTACTATCGGTATCAAGCCTTAAATCGTAGTAAGTTGCTTTGTGCTTTCTCACGTCTTTGCTGTGCATATCATTATCTTGATCTATGTGAAGTAAGTAGTTATTGTGAATTAATACAAAAAAAAAATCTTTTAGATATACAAATGGCAAAACTTTATATTTACATTCAAAATAAAACAAAATTCAGGAAAATTTCAAACGGCGAGGATTCATGGCAAATAAATTTACTACTGTTTCGATATATGCTTCTCCTTCAGTTTTTACTTTTTGTTTATGGACAGATAAGAGGCATAATCCACTAGACGGTCGTGTGACTTCGTACTTCCCGTCCATGTTTTAACTCTTCTTAGCGTGCTGAAAATTGTATACATATTTAATAGTGGTCTGGGGTGTATTACAATGTCATATTTAATTGTTGGGATTGACTTATTTTTATTATTAGAAGTTGTGCTTCGGAAACAAATTATCTACAGACCCAAAAAAATTGCAAGAAATCTACAATAAAAAAACAAACAACACAGCAATACTTTGGAGTGAGGATTAAGCTTATAATGTGTTTTAAAACTCAAAATATATCTGAAGTTAAGCTTAACCCATAAAGAAAAATAGTTGATAAAGATCAAGATATTATCTGAAAATGACAAATAATAATAATTTTATTGTTGTAAGAACCCTAAACGCATGGCAATACAAAATAAAAAATAACATTTTAAGTAACATAAACACTAAAAAAAAAAATGAAAAAAAGAAACACGCCAAGTAAGAGAACAACTCATCGATCATCCACGCTTACAAAACACTCATTTCTCTTCATACTCACAAGCCATCTTTCGTCAAACCTCCGATTTCCTTACAATTCCTTTTCCCTTTAGCCAAATTCTTCATGTACAAACATCATTTGACCTACTCTCTGATCAATACCTTCAAACATGGGGTAAAAATAAGAACTATGCAGCCCTTTCCATCTCCCTTGATAATTCCTTCTTGCACCAAGAAGTAAACTATTCATCTTCAACTAACTACTGAAGGTTAGCTCCTCTCTTCCTAGATTGACTTTAGGTCCCCCCTCACCTTACCCCATGTTTCCTTTACAACTAAACCGAGTCATAGGGTTTCTGAGAGATTCCTTTCATACTACCAAATATGCACCTCGTGATCATAGGCACCGCGCTAGCGCTGCCTAATTAAAGAACGATGTGGGCACAATGTGTTTTTGTTTTTTTCTCCACCCGGGCACTTCGTATCGAAGGAGTTGTCTTATAAACTTCGAAAATGGTTCATTCGATTGGAAATTAGAGTGGCTAGTGCCCTTTTTAATAATTTGAAAGTGGTTGGAGGGCAACTAGCCCCCCCCCCACACCCATCATTAACCCCAAACACATCTAATCAAAATTTTGAGATATCCATTTTGTTCAGCGTAGTTAATTTCCGGATAGAAAGTATGTTTTTGAGGAGGACACTCCCCCACAACCCTCGGGACAAGGGTTTTAAGTTATGCCCTGAGGGTATATAAGAACAATGTTGATACACTGTACTTTTTATTTATTTTTTTCCTTTAGAGCAGGACACTTCATATGGAAGGGGTCGTCGTAGAAACTTCAAATGGGGCTTATTCGATTGGAAAGGTTTTAAGTTATGCCCTGGGGGCACATGAGGTTTTTATAAAAGGCGTTGTCGTAGAAATTTCAAAACAGGCTCATTTGATTAGAAATTCGAAGGGCTGAAACCCTTTTTAATAGTCAAAAGTGATTGGAGGGCAGCTAGCCCCCCCCACGCCCATCATTCCCCCAAACACATCCAATCAAAATTTTGAGATAGCCGTTTTGTTCAGTGTAGTTGATTTCCAGATAGAAAATATGTTTTTGAGGAGGACACTCCCACAACCCTCAGGGCAAGGGTTGTAATTTATGCCCTGGGTGCATATAGGGTTTTTAATGAAGGCGTTGTCGTAGACATTTCAAAAAAGCTCATTCGATTGTAAATTTAAAGGACTAGTGCCCTTTTTAATAGTTGAAAGTGATTGGAGGTCAACTAGCCCCCTCCCCCCCCCCCGCCCATCATTTCCCTAAACACATCCAATCAAAATTCTGAGATAGCCATTTTGTTCAGCGTAGTTGATTTCCTCATAGAAAATATGTTTTTAAGGTGAACACTCCCCCACAACCCTAAGGGGAAGGGTTTTAAGTTATGCCCTGGGGTCATATAAGGTTTTTATAGAAGGTGTTGTCGTGGAGACTTCAAAAAAGCTCATTCGACTGGAAATTTAAAGGACTAGTGCCCTTTTTAATAGTCGAAATCGATTGGAGGGTAACTAGCCCCCTCACACTCATTATTCCCCCATACACATCCAATCTAATTTCTTGGAGAGTTAGTGTGTTCAGCTCTGTTGTTTTCCTCATAAAGAATGCGTTTTGCACTCGGACATCGTCGGGGCAAGGGTTAAAAGTAAAGCCCTGGCGGCATATAAGGTTTTTATTGAAATCTTTGTCGTGCAAACTTGAAAAAGTTCTCATTCGATTTGAAATTCAACGGGCTAGTGCCGTTTTTAATAGTCGAAAGTGATTTGAGGGCAACTAACCCCCCTCCCACGCCCACTATTTTCCAAAACACATCCAATCAAAATTTTTAGATAGCCATTTTGTTCAACGTAGTTGGAAGTTTTGGAAATTAGGTCTTTATGGATGACAACCCCTTCCCCCACAGCCCTCAGGGCAAGGGTTGTATGTTATGCCCTGGGGGCATATAAGGTTTATATAGAAAATTGTTGTATAAATCATAGGCAGTACGATCGCGCTGCTTAAGTAAAGAACGGGGACACTCTAGAACGAGACAAGAAACGGGGACTAAGTAAAGAGAGTACACTCCCCCACAACCCTCAAGGCAAGGGTTTTAAGTTATGTCCTGGGGCATATAAGAACGCTGTTGGAACAATGTATTATATTAATTTTTTCCTTTAGAGCATTGCACTTCGTATCGAAGAAGTTGTCGTAGAAACATAGAAAAGCGCTCATTCAGTTGGAAATTGGAGTGGCTTGTGCCCTTTTCAACAGTCGAAAGTGATTGGAAGGCGACTAACACCCCTTCCACGAACCTTTCTTGGAAAGGTTTTCTGAAACGAACCAAACGGCATTTGAGGTATTGAAACTGCATCCTAAAATGTTGCTAAAAACGCAAAAAGATGAATACATGGGATCGATGAAGAATGTATGTCAAATTTTGGACAATTTTATTGATAAGTCGGCAAAATGGTATGACCTCTGGAAAAACACTAATGTGACTCCCGACCTTGATAAAATAATTTTGATTGATCTCCTAGAGCACGAGCACGCCGTATTTTTACCTTCAATCTTGAAATCCATTAAAATCGCTCTTTATCTTCCACCGACTGCATGTACCATCGAAACGTCTTTTAGGTAAAAAAAAAGCTAATTTTCTGATAAGATACTTATCTACATCAGAGATAATTTTACACAAATGCATGTAGTAAAAGAGAATTGCAAAAAAAAAGAGAAAAATTGTCTTCACCAATGTTGGTTTTGTCATCATGATCGTAAAACTTTTTTGCTTATAATTTGAGACGGGAGGAGGGACACTCTAATTTTGCCCTGGGAACCACCAGCCCTAGGAACCGCTCTGATCGGAAGTTAATGCTTCAGAAGGTTGAGGGTTCCAGCATTAGAAGCTCTACAACTAGGCTGTTGTAAGAGATGGTCAGGTGTAAGTGAAAACATTGATAGTTTAGCAGTTGTGTAGAGCTTTGCGGTTTTGTCACTAACAAGTCCTAGGCTATTGCATATAACGAAGTTCCGGGAATATATTCTGAATGTGCCACGAGTGCGGCTATTTAAAATGGCTTAGAAACTTTTATATCTCCAAGTTTGCGGCCTTTATAGGTAAGGAAGATTTCAAAAGATTGTGGTGCAAAATTTGCAATTTACTGAAAAAATATAAATGTTTTTACTCTTACAACTTTAATAAATCAAATAATATTAACATTTTGATTACTAAACATCAGTATATGTATATTAAACTGACAATGCACATTCATTTGTATATTTTCAGTAAAGTGCAGAATTATGTTCTGGCCTTGGGAAGGCATAGGGGTTTTGCACCCAACTTATGTTAATTTCTGCTCGTTTTGAGTTTGACTCGGTTAATTATTGTAATTTCTGTTCGTTTTGGGTTTCATTTATTTATCGATGCTGATTTGTGATAGTTTCACGCTTGGTAGATTATTTCATTTTATTTTTGCTCATTTTTGGTTTAACGGAGTTCTTTACTTTTCTTTGAAAAACTTGTTTTGTGGAAAAAGTTTTTAAAATTAATTTCTGTTCGTTTTATATTGACATAGTCTTTTCAGGAAAAGAGAAAATAATACTTTAAATCTTTTTGTTTTTTAAGACTTTATAGTTTGGCCTGCTATTTGTATGCTGGAGAAAAATTTTCAGCAATTTTTAATAACAAACACCCTTTTAAAAATCTGGACACAAATAGTACTGTTTAATTTAGTTTCATACCTCATCTAGTTGACCTGAAATGGAAAACTTGATACCATTCGCAAAAAAATCTGTTTACTTTCTTTGATAACTTGGACAAACTTACGCTATTTTGATTCGGTCAAATTTTAAGAGCAGAAATGGGAGGGTTGGCGTGGGAGGGTGGGAGTGGAAGGGGGGTGATTTGCCGTCAAATCACTTTCAACTATTAAAAAGGGCATCATCCCTTTCTATTTTCAATCGAATGAGCCCTTTTCGAAGTTCCCATGACAACTCCTTCGATACTAAGTGCCCTGGTCGTAACAACAACAAAAACAAAAAATTATACATTATACCCACTTCGATCTTTACTATAAAATGTCAAGCCTTCCAATCACTTTCGACTATTAAAAAAGGGTACTAGATCTTTCGATTTCCAATCGAATGCGCCCTTATTGAAACGACAACGCTTTCTATAAACACCTTATATGCCCCAGGACATAAATTACAGCCCTTACTCTAAGGTCTGTTAGGGTGGTTGTCATCCTCTAAGACCTAATTTCCAGAACTTTCAACTACGTTATACAACATGGCTATCTCAAAATTTTGATTGGATGTGTTTGGGGAAAATGATGGGCGTGAGAGGGGCGGTAGTCGCTCTCCAATCACTTTCAACTATTAAAAAGGGCCCTAGCCCTTTCAATTTAAAATCAAATGAGCCCCTTTGAAGTTTCTACGACATAACTTTCAATAAAAATCTTATATACCCCGAGGGCATAACTTACAACCCTCGCCCTGAGTGTGGGGGGGGGTCATTCTCAAAGACCTAATTTCCAGAACTTTCTACTATGTTGAACAAAATGGCTATCTGAAAATTTTGATTGTATGTGTTTGGAGGAATGGTGGGCGTGAGAGGGGGGCTAGTTACCCTCCAATCACTTTCGACTATTACAAAGGGCACTAGCCCTCTCAATTCCAAATTGAATGAGCCCGTTTTGAAGTTTTACGACAAGTCTATCTATAAAAACCTTATATGCCCCCAGGGCAGAACTTACAACCTTTGCCCTTGGGGCTCTGGGGGTTTGTCATCCTTAAATACATAATTTCCAGAACTTTCAACTACGTTGAACAAAATGACTATTTCTAAACTTTTAATGAATATTTTTGGGGAAATGGTGGCCGTAAGAGGGGAGTTAATTACTCTCCACTCAGTTTCGACTATTAAAAAGGGCAATTTCAATTTCCAATCAAATGAGCCCTTTTTAAAATTTCTATAACAACTTTCTATATAAACTCATATGCCCCCAGGCATAACTTATAACTCTGCACTGACGGCTCTGACGGGGTTATCATCCTAAAAGACCTAATTTCCAGAACTTTCAACTCCGTTGAACAAAATGGATATCTCAAAATTTTGATTGGATGTGTTTGCGAAAATGGCGGGCGTGAGAGGGGTGTTAGGCCCTTTCAATTTCCAGTTGAATGAGCCCTTTTGAAGTTTCTACGCTTTCTAGCCCTTTTTTGAAGATATTGATTGGACATGTTTGTAGAAAAGATGAGCGTGAGAGGGTGGTTAGTTGCCTTTAAATCACTTTTGAAAATTAATAAGGGCACTTGCCCTTTGAATTTCCAATCGAATGAACCCTTTTTCAAGTTTCTACGACAAAGATTTCAATAAAAACCTTATATGCCCCCAGGGCATAACTTATAACCCTTGCTCTGAAGACTGTGGATGGAGTGTCCTGCTCAAAGGTATAATTTCGTGAACTTTAAACTGCATGGAACAAATTGGCTCTCTCAAAATCTTTATTGGATGTCTTTGGGGAAATGGTGGGCGTGGAAGGGGTGTTAGTTGCTTTCCAATCACTTTGGACTATTAAAAAGGGTACAAGCCATTTCAATTTTCAATCGAATGAGCCCTTTTTGAAATTTCTACGACAACGCATAATAAAAAAGCCTTATATGCCCCCTGGGCATAATTTACAACCCTTCCCTGAGAGCTGTGGGGGGGGGGAGGCGGTTTTCATCCTCAAAGACCTAATTTCCAGAACTTAAAACTACGTTGAATAAAATGGCGATCTCAAAGTTTTGATTAGATATGTTTGGGGAAAAGGTAGGCGTGAGAGGCGGGATAGTTGCCCTCTAATCACTTTCGACTATTAAAAAGGGCAATAGCCCTTTGAATTTCCAATCGAATGAGTCTTTTATAAAGTTTCTACGACAATGCCAGTAGTAAGGGTGTTTAAGATTTGACGAGTGATTTCAGGGATGTTATACTCCATATACACCATATACAGTGCAGTTTGACGAACACATAGCAAAAAGCGGCCAATCCTTTTATATTATATACCTATAAAGTGAACAAACACGTTTTGAGAGTATAATTGAGATTATATAACGCAAGCAGACTGGTTTTTGAAGCACTTTCATCATGAAGTTTTTTTTTATCTTGAACCATCACAATAGTTTATACAGCCAAATCGTATTCAAAATATTTTCTTGGAAATAAATTTAAGTTTTGTATTAATTTTGGGTATCTATGGATAATCATTGAGCTATATAATTAAGGAAGTTGCTAATTAAAGAATAGTAGGCTAAACTCAGAATTGATTGATTGACATATGCTGTTAAAAGCTAACTCAATTTGCAATAAAAAAGGATATAACATTCGCGTATTGAACTGTACGAACGATCTTATTTGAATAATAGGGAAAAAACAGAGCTAGATAACATTTGCGAATTGGATACAGCCAAATCGCATTCAAAATATTTTCTTGGAAAGAAATTTAAGTTTTGTATTAATTTTGGGTATCTATGGATATTCATTGAGTTATGTAATTAAGGAAGTTGCTAATCAAAGAATAGTAGGCTAAACCCAGAATTGATTGATTCATTGACATATGCTGTTAAAAGCTAACTCAATTTACAAAAAAAGGATATAACATTCGCGAATTGAACTGTATCAACTATATTAATTGAATAATAGGGAAAAAACAGAGCTATATATCATTTGGGAATTGGATCGTATGAAGGTGGAGAAAAAGGGTTAAACTGATTAGCAGTTAAGGTAACCCCGAAGGGTTGTTAACCCAGAAAACTTGTTATACATTTGAGACAACCTAAATATATAAAAATGGTTAATGATGATAGAATGACGTTGTGAATTGACCTAGCTTCACCTTTCCGATGTGTTCTGTATAATACACAGAGAGATATTCAAAAACTTGAGTTAATTTAGGTTCACTTAGAGTGGCGGGCGCCACTCTAAGTGAACCTAAATTAACTCAACTTTTTGAATATCTCTCTCACTATGACTGTGTCTCTCAGCGGGTGTGCTAAATTAACTCTAATGTTTTGAATATCTCTCTCACTATGACTGTGTGTCTGAGTGGGCGTGCTGCCATCTATAACCGGTCTAACCTAAATTCAACGTAACGACGCATGAAGTCAAAATGAATAAAACTTGGATTTTATGACTGTTATCTGATGTATTCGATAAAAAACTTTGAAAACGAATTTATTCTTTCTGGTAGTTAGATTTTGTCAATTTTATCCGATGTATTTGACTTGTGATGTTGATAATACATTTAAGGGATGTTGATAAAGCATTTATTCACTCTGATACTTAGATTTTGTCAATTTTATCCCATGTATCTGAGAAAGGGATGTTGATATAGAATTTAATTGCTCTTATACTTAAATTTTGTCAACTTTATTCCATGTATTTGAGAAAGGGATATTGATATAGAATTTAATCAGTCTGATACTTAGGTTTTCTCAATTTTATCCGATATATCCGACAAATGATGTTTATAATGCATTTAAAGGATGTTGATAAAGCATTTATTCAATCTGATACTTAGAATTTGTCAATTTTATCCCATTTATCAAAGAAAGGGATGTTGATATGGAATTTAATCAACCTGATACTTAGATTCTGTCAATTTTATCGGACATATCCGACAAAGGATGTTGATAATGAATTTATTCACTCTGGTATTTAGATTTTGTCAATTTTATCCCCTGTATCCAAGAAAGGGATATTGATAAAGCATTTATTCAATCTGATACTTAGATTTTGTCACTTTCATCTGATATACCTGACAAATCATGTTGATAATGAATTTATTCACTCCGGTACTTAGATTTTGTCAATTTTATCCGACATATTCGACAAATGATGTTGATAAAGAATTTATTCAATCTGATACTTAGATTTTGTCAATTTTATCCGATTCATATGACATAGGATGTTGATAAAAAAAATTTTATTCACTCTAACACATAGATTTTGTCAATTTTATCCGACATATCCGACAAAGGATGCTGATAAAGCATTTATTCACTCCGATACTTGTCAATTTTATTCAACATGTCCGACAAAGGATGCTGATAAAGTATTTATTCACACTCTGACACTTAGATTTTGTCAATTTTATCCAACATATCCGACAAAGGATGGTGATAAAGCATCTATTCGCTCTGATACTTAGATTTTGTCAATTTTATTCAACATATCCAACAAAGGATGCTGATAAAGTATTTATTCACACTCTGACACTTAGATTTTGTTAATTTTATCCGATGTATCTGGCAAAGGATGTTGATAAAAAAAAATTATTCGCTCTAACACTTAGATTTTGTCAATTTGATCCTATGTATCCGAGAAAAGGATGTTGATATAGAATTTAATCAGTCTGATACTTAGATTCTGTCAATTTTATCCGACATATCCGATAAAGGATGGTGCTAAAGCATTATTCACCCTGATATTTAGATTTTGTCAAATTTTATTGGATATATCTGACAAAGGATGAGGATAAAAAAATTTATTCACTCCAACACTTAGATTTTGTCAATTTCATCCCATGTATTCGAGAAAGGGATGTTGATATAGAATTTAATCAATCTGGTACTTAGATTTTGTCAGTTTTATCCGATATAGCCGACAAATGATGTTGATAATGCATTTAAAGGATGTTGATAAAGCATTTATTCACTCTGATATTTAGATTTTGTCAATTTTATCCCATTTATCCGAGAAAGGGATATTGATATGGAATTTAATCACTCTGATACTTAGATTTTGTCAATTTTATCCGAGATATCCGATAAAGGATGTTGATAAAGTATTGATTCATTCTGATGTTTAGATTTTGTCAATTATATTCGTTGTATCTGACAAAAGATGGTGATAAAAAAATTATTCACTCTGACACTTAGCTTTTGTCAATTTTATCCCATGTATTCGAGAAATGGATGTTGATATAGCATTTAATCAATCGGATACTTAGATTTTGTCAATTTTATTCGATATACCCGACAAATGAGGTTGATAAAGCATTTATTCACTTTGATACTTAGACTTTGTCAATTTTATCCCATGTATCCAAGAAAGGGATGTTGATATGGAATTTTATCACTCCGATACTTAGATTTTAATCGCTGTTATACTTAGATTTTGTCAATTTTATCCGACACATCCGATAAAGAATGTTGATAACGTATTTATTCACTCTGATATTTACATTTTGTCAATTTTATTCGATGAATCTCACAAAAGGATGTTGATAGAAGCGAATTCAATCGATAAAGAATGTTAATAAAGAATTTGTTCAATTTTTTCATAATTTCCTGAATTAAATTTCTGTATTTGTGTATCCAAGAGGAGAATTCAAGAAATAGTCTGTTACTTACTTACTTACAATTTTTTCATAATACTTAGATTTTGTCAATTATATTTGTTGTAACTGATAAAAGATGTTGATAAAAAAAATTATTCACTCTGACACTTAGATTTTGTCAATTTTATCCAATGTATCCGAGAAAGGGATGTTGGTATAGAATATAATCAATCTGATACTTAGATTTTATCCGAGATAACCGACAAAGGATGCTGATAAAGCATTTAATCACTCTGATAATTAGATTTTTTTCAATTATATTTGATGTATTTGACAAAAGATGTTGGTATAAAAAGTTCATTCACTCTGACACTTAGCTTTTGTCAATATTATCCAGCATATCCGACAAAGGATGCTGATATAGAATTTAATCAATCTGATATTTAGATTTTGTCAATTATATTCGTTGTATCTGAAAAAAGATGTTGATAAAAAAAATTATTCGCTCTGTTATTTAGATTTTGTCAATTTTATCCCATGCATCCGAGAAAGGGATGTTGATATAGAATTTAATCACTCTGATACTTAGATTTTATCCGAGATATTCAACAACGGATGCTGATAAAGCATTGAATCACTCTGATACTTAGATTTTGTCAATTTTACTTGATGCATCTGACAAAGGATGTTGATAAAAAATTATTCATTCTGACACTTAGCTTTTGTCAATTTTATCCAGAATATTCGATAGAGGATGCTGATATAGAATTGAATCAATCTGATATTAAGATTTTGTCAATTATATTCTTTCTATCTGACAAAAGATGTTGATAAAAAAAAATATTCACTCTGACACTTAGCTTTTGTCAATTTTATCCCATGTATTCGAGAAATGGATGTTGATATATAATTTAATTAATCTGATACTTAGATTTTGTCAATTTTATCCGATATACCCGACAAATGATGTTGATAATGCATTTATTTTTTTTGACTTGACTTGACTTGACTTTTATTTTCAACTAATAATTACATCATACTTAACTGACACATACCACATTTTTTGAATAACATTATCAACAAACGTAGAGATAGTAAGGACGTATGACGTTTTATTAAGCCACTATTGTGACTTGAGCAACGTCACACGATCTTTCATCATAAACCAAACTCATTCACTCTTACTACTCTTGTCTTACCATTCAATACAAATTAACTCAATTTAACATTTTTTTTTAACATTTTCATTTACAACTTAATTACAATTTAACATTAAAAAAAAAAATAAATAAATAAATAAAAATAAAAAAAAAAATAAATAAAAAAAAAAAAAAAAATTAATTCCCACCCAACAAAAACTTTTTTAATCTAATTTTAAACTGAAAATGGTTTTCTGACTCCCTAATGCTCTCCGGGAAACCATTCCACAAATTAACTGCATAATTTCTAATTGCAAAACTAGATCGACTCGTACTCCTTACTTCTGAGACTAAGCTTCCACGACCTCTTGTCCTATGATGATTATAATCAGAATTAAAATTAAAAAAAATCTCTAAAATATTCTGGAGATAATCTATTAAGCACCTGGTAAGTAAACACTCCCGCCTGATGGTCCCTGATCTGATGAATATTTAAAATTCTAAAACTAATAAAAGATTCCCGCGTATGCTCATACTGAACAAACTCACCCAGTACTCGTAGTGCCTTATTCTGAAGAATCTGCAGTCTTTTAATATTTGAAGTAAAATTAGATGCATAAATACAGCAACCATAAACAATAAAAGGATGAAAAACAGTATGATATATATTTCTTAAAACCCTTAAGGGTAACACATGTTTCAAACGCCGCATCACTCCAAGACCTCGTGCAAGTTTAGAAGAAATCATATTTATGTGCTTCTTCCAACTCAAATTATTATCAACATAAAATCCTAAATATTTATTTCCAAAAACCTGTGAAAGCGACAAATTATCAAATACTACGGAAGCACTATTTACAATTTTTCCGACCCTACTAAAAATCATATAATTTGTCTTAGAAGTATTAACAGCAAGGTAACTCAAGGAGGTAAACACCAAAAAGTTTTCCAGCGTTCGGTTTGCTTTATCTACTAGTTCTTCCAGTGACTGTGCAGAAATCGTCAAAGCAGTATCATCTGCAAATGCTGTAACAGCTGCTTCAGGCATGTAGAACCTCAGAGTATCTATGTATACGAGAAAGAGTAATGGACCAAGGACTGAGCCCTGAGGAACTCCACATTTTACAGGATAGACTCCGCTAACGATGTCATCTATCATTACTTTAGTTGACCTTCCATAAAAGTATGATTTAAACCAATCCAAGCAAACGTCTTTTATCCCCAGACTAGATAGGCGACACAGCAGCAACTCAAAATCCACAGTGTCAAAGGCTTTTTTGAAGTCAACAAAGATCGTTAAAGGAATAAGACCTTTTTCTAGAGTTCCATTGATTACATCCAGAAGATGATGAACAGCATGGCTAGTAGAATGTTTACTGCGGAATCCAAATTGGCTGTCACACAATATTCCTAGTTTATCCAAATATTCATAAAGTCTCCTGTGAATTATCTTTTCATAGATTTTAGAAAAAATAGGCAATAACGATATCGGTCGCCAATCCGATAGTTCTTGTTTCTTCCCCCCTTTATACAATGGTATTACCTTTGCTATTTTAAGACCACTAGGGAATTCACCGGACTGGAGTGATAGATTTATTAAGTCAGTTAGACAAGGTAATATATAAACTAGGATAGCATTTACAGCCCTAAGATTAAGTCCATCTATTCCGGCCGAATTGGACTTCAGTCCTTTCACTGTGCTCTCGATCTCCTTTGCTGTGCACTTCTCGAACGAAAAACTGTGCCCTTCGCCTCGATTATCAATAAAGGACTTTAACATATGTCTTCTAGACTTTTTAGCTACGTCTTCCTTAATACTCGCGCCTATGTTCGTGAAATATTTTCCGAATTCATCAGCCATTTTCTGTTTATCAGTGATTTCACTTCCATTCACCATCAGACTCTTTACTCCATCATTATCATTAGTCTTCCCTTTTAAAACCTCATTTATCAGTCGCCAGGTTCCTTTTGCATCACCACTTTTACCATCAAAAGCAGCAGCATAATATGCTTTTTTCTCACTGCGACGCTTATGGTTAACTTTGTTTCTCACTCGCTTAAATTCTTCAAATAAACTCACATTTTCCGGGCTCTGTAAATGTTTTTCAAAAAGCTGGTTTCGTATTTCCATCATTTCAAGCAATTCTGTGGTCACCCTTGGCTTTCTTGGCTCATTTTTCTTTTTCCTCATTTTCCTCAGAGGACAAGACGCCTCATATACCGGTAAGAGAATATTCATAAGCCTGTCAAATGCTGTAGTTGCATTCTGCTCTTCGCTAACTTCATCCCATGCTATAGTACTAACTTGCTCTTTCAGCTTTCTCAAGTTATTATTTCTCATATCTCTATAAACTCTCTTACTTAGGTTTTTAGTCTAAGTTTTGATACTATTTATCATACAAACAATCGGGAGGTGGTCAGAAGCAGGTTGAAGGAGAACATCACAGAATGCTTGCCTCAATAGATTTGAAGAAACAAATATGTTATCAATTAATGTTGCCGACTGAGCAGTGATACGGGAAGGAATCAGATTCACTGGGTACAAATCATGAGATAATGTAAGATTTAAAAATTCTAAATTAACACTATTTAAATTCAATAAATCAAAATTAAAATCACCCAGAATAACACACTCTGATCGATTAGACTGGGCCCTGCTTAAAAACATATCAAACTCCTGAAAAAATTCCTCCGGATGAGCACCAGGGGGTCTATAAACCAGGCAAACAATTAACTTTTTACCATTATTTATTTCAATCTCAATAGAAAAAATTTCAATCTTACCTTCATTCCATAAATAAAGGTCCTCCCTTTCCTCAAAATTCAATCCCTCTCTCACCAAAAATGCAAGTCCCCCGTGCCCCATTGACTGCCGCGACTTTGATATCAGTTGGTAACCTGGAAAAGCGTAGGAAGAGAGAAGACTATACAAACTCAAGAATGATTCACAAATTCCCAAAACATCAATCACACTATCAACATTACTTAAAAACTGAACAATTTCTTCAAAAGCCGACGTTATGTGGTAATTCTATTGAGCAACACACAAACTATACAACTCTTTTTTAATTTGCCAAACTCTTCAAAACGAACGTAGCGACTAGGACGGAGCGGCTTGGGGCATTCATCAACTCGATCATGAAAATGGAGTCCTATCTGATGTGATAAAACATCATCAACTAAGAGCGAATTTTTTTCAAGCAACTCTAACCGAGGTATTGGGAGTAAACTAACCATAATAAGAAAGTAAAATAAAAAGCCACGATCTTGTTTTCTTCATTAGGGATAAAACCCATACATAAACTAGAAAGAAAGGAAATAGGAATAACTGAATAATAATAAGAATAGATAAACACATATAAAGATTCAAAATTTAAACACAAAAAAATAAACACATATAAAGACTCATAAATTGAATAGGAATAATTGAATAATAATAAGAATAGATAAACACATATAAAGACTCAAAATTTAAATACAAAAAAAACACATATAAAGACTCAAAATTTAAATACAAAAAAAAAAAAAAAAAAAAAAAAAAAAACTTAATCACGATCGAATATGTCATTCAGAGACCAAAGTCTACGAGCAGAAGTTGCATTCTCCGGACGGACGTAGATCCGACCTTGGTTTGACCACACGAACTTATTGCCGTATTTTTCCCTTGCAGCATTCAACAATTCTCTTTTTTTCTTTGTTAAGTTCTCAGCCACAAAAATCTTCGTGTTCGCAAGGTTTTTTTTTGCAAGCAAAAACTTTCACAGCAGTGTGGCGGTCTTTAAACTTCACTAAAACAGGAACAATTTTATCAGAGTGGCTATCATCAGAGTTCAGCCGAAACCTATGCACAGATATAACATCACTATCAGCAAGACCTGAGAACGCCATCTTATTACGTATAATATTCATTGTTGCATCTTTTACTTCAACGCCGGGGGATTGCTTGACACCGTTGAACAGTAGTGAATCCAGTCTCAACTCTTGGTCAGCATCATCGATCTTGGCTTCAACTCTAGCAACTCGATTTTCAAGTAATTCCAGTTGATTTTGACATATTATCAGGTCTTTTTCAATCATGTCAAATCTCGGAGTATATTCCAGTATTATCGCATCGTGAACTACGCCAATTATCTTTTCAATTTCAGCAGCGGATGGTGTGGTCGAGGGGTGAATTTTAAGTGCTTCGTTAAACTTTTTGCGTTATAGCCTGTGTCATATTTTCTTTTGTTACTGCTACATCTTTGAGAGTTCGCTCAATAAGTCCCGTAGCATCTGAACTTGTAGCCAAATTTTTATAAACAAGTGGGCTGAGAGCGAGTTCCTCAAAAGCGCCTTTAACTCCCTTTCCAACTTTTTTCATAGCTTCGGTTTTGTTAGATTCGAAATTTTTTAATTTTTGTTCCAAAACCATTTCAACTTCATGCGATCCGTAACAAAATACTTGGTACTTAAATCGACCAGATTTCTCTGCGACAGAACGAAGAATTCTGACTGGCCATAAAGGATATCTCGCAAAGCTTGCCAGGGCAAGGTCATCATCCTGAAACAAGGGCATCACGGTTTCAAAGAAAAGGCAGGAAAAAAAATAAAGGCAGGAAATAGACTTATCTTTACGTGGAGCCTGCTAAGCTTTACCACCGTTTTCTGACATCCCAATTCACGAAAAGTAAATATCTAATCAGTAATTATCCAATCTCAAAAATATCCACTTCTCGCCAAAAGTCTATCACCAACAAATTAATTGGTAAACATAGGACAGGATTATACGTCACTATAATCCCAAACCAATTGTTGTTACGAAAATCACTGAGTTAATTATATTTTCAAGTTCAAAGAAACCAGTTCAAATAGATGTTCACGCTTTGAAATCTAGTTCAGTACTGAACTAGATATTAATTCACTCTGATACTTAGATTTTGGCAATTTTATTTGATATATCTGACAAAAGGTGTTGATAAAAAAAATTATTCACTCTGACACTTAGATTTTGTCTATTTTATCCAACATATTCGACAAAGGATGCTGATTTAGCATGTATTCACTCTGATACTTAGGTTTTGTCAACTATATTCGCTGTATCTGACAAAAAATGTTAATAAAAAATTATTCACTCTGACGCTTAGCTTTTGTCAATTTTATCCCATGTATTCGAGAAATGGATGTTGATATAGAATTTAATCAATCTGATACTTAGATTTTGTCAATTTTATCCGATATACCCGACAATGATATTGGTAAAGCATTTATTCACTCTGATACTTAGATTTAGTAAATTTTATGCCATGTATCCGAGAAAGGGATGTTGATATGGAATTTAATCACTCTGATACTTCGATTTTAATCACTCCGATACTTAGATTTTGTCAATTTTATCTGACACATTCGATAAAGGATGTTGATAAAGTATTAATTCACTCTGATATTTAGATTTCGTCAATTTTATTCGATGTATCTGGCAAAGGATGTTGATGGAAGTGAATTCAATCGATAAAGAATGTTAATACAGAATTTGTTCAATTTTTTCATAATTTCCTGAATTAAATTTCTGTATTGTGTATCCAAGAGGTGAATTCAAGAAAGAGTTTGGTTCTTGCTTCTTTACAATTTTTTCATAATGACATATCCAAAAACTGATATTAATAAAGAATTTATTCATTCTGATACCTAGATTTTGTCAATGTTATCCCATGTGTCTGACAATAGATGTATGCAAATTTTCTTACATCTCCGATGTTTTAATAGACATTTTAAACGTTTGATATGCTAGCTTACTCTAAAAATAATGAATACATAACAATGTAATGCATAATATATTTTTAATGAAATAATGCTATGTAGAATATTAATATAAAAATATATTATGATACATTATTAATATCAATGATCAACTTTGGACATTTTGAATCTGTTCCATAAAGTAGTTCATTATGTTCTCTCTTGATATTGTAGCTATTGTCTTCTCTTAGCTCGTAATCAGGAGAATAATCATTATTCCATTTTGAGTCCTACACAATTTTTACTGGTGTGTCATCGACAGGCTCAATATGCTTTTCGTCTTTGGTATTATTTGGTTCATTGACTGTTTGATCAATGGTAGTAACGTTTGCTGGTTCTTTGTTTTTCTTCGATTCATCTTTATATTACATAGTGATATTATCTGCCATTGCCCTTTTTATTGTTCGGATAATTCTACTTTCTATTATTAAATTATTTTTACACAGGTAATAATTTCTACAAGAATACAAGACATTGTTTATGATATTAGTAAAAGGTTGTGTTTTTCTTTTTTTTGATCTTCCGTTGAATGCTAATACCCGAAAGCTGACGATAGGATGTATGAGTAGGTAATGTGTTACCTGCAACAGTAGCAAGGAGCTGTCCTCTATCATCAACGATTATTTTTATGTTGTCTTTCTCTTTGAGTGCAATCATATCTGGAGAATTAATCTCGTATATCCACCAACATAAGAGTTGAATTTTTTCGGTACTCCAAAGAAATTTAATTCCTTACTGTCATGACAATGCATGCATACATTTCCAATAGTGCTACCACTTGTACTTGTTTCATAGTTTAAATACTTCTCCTTGTCGGCATTCAATGCTACAATAACATTGTCAAGTGTACGCACTTTATTAAAATGCTCCATCTTCACTTTTTAAAGATATAACTTTTGTGTTTATCGTTCCTCTGCGTAAAAAATACTGATTTAATACATTCAATAGACTAGGTAATGTCGATAACCCGCATCGTGTCTCTGAGGAAGCATAGAGTACAATTGTTAGAGCCGTAAGCTTATTTTATGTCATTTTAAGATACGTAAAAAAAGTTGAATAGCTTGGAAGTCCAAAAAATTTTTTAGTCCAATAAAAAAAAGTGCTACTACAAACATTATTTTTCTAATAGTAAAGGTCATGACTAACATGTCTATACATTCTCATTTTGAGTTTGGAAAATATTAAATGTGATTTTTTTTTTTAAGTATGTTTCATCTCATTTGAAGAAATGTAAAAAAAAGTTGAAAAAAATATCATGTTAAAAAAAATAATAAAAAAAAGGTAAATAAAAAACTTCAAAAAAATCAAAAAAATGGGGGAGGGGGCCAAAAAGTTGGAGGGGGGGGCGCCCTTCGAGTTTGGGGATAGGTGAACTTTAGGGGGTTGAGGTCTCTGGTGGTTAGGGTCGTTGGTGCTTATGATCCTTGATGGTTCGAACTCACATACACCTTACTACTTGATTTGCAAGGATTTCTAAGGTTTGCTTTGAATTTCATTATTAAAATTCTTTTCTTGCCATCTGCATCTCTCTTAGTATCACCTTTTTAGTATACTATAACGTTAGACCCTATTTTAAATTGACAACACTGCTCAAACACCACTTGTGTATTATATAGAACACATCGGAGAGGTGAAGCTAGGTCAACTCACAATGTCATCGTATCATCATTAACGATTTTCATAGATTGATGTTGTCTCAAATTTATAACAAGTTGCCTGAGTTAACAAGCCCTTCGGGGTTACCTTAACTGCTAATCAGTTTAACCCTTTTTTCTCCACCTTCATATGATTCCAATTCGCTAATGTTATCTAGCTCTGTTTTTTCCCCTATTATTCAATTAATATCGTTGATACAGTTCAATTCGCGAATGTTATATCCTTTTTTTGTAAATTGAGTTAGCTTTTAACAGCATATGTCAATGAATCAATCAATTCTGGGTTTAGCCTACTATTCTTTGATTAGCAACTTCCTTAATTACATAACTCAATGAATATCCATAGATACCCAAAATTAATACAAAACTTAAATTTCTTTCCAAGAAAATATTTTGAATGCGATTTGGCTGTATCCAATTCGCAAATGTTATCTAGCTCTGTTTTTTCCCTATTATTCAAATAAGATCGTTCGTACAGTTCAATACGCGAATTTTATATCCTGTTTTGCAAATTGAGTTAGCTTTTAGCAGCATATGTCAATCAATCAATTCTGAGTTTAGCCTACTATTCTTTAATTAGCAACTTCCTTAATTATATAGCTCAATGATTATCCATAGATACCCAAAATTAATACAAAACTTAAATTTGTTTCCAAGAAAATATTTTGAATACGATTTGGCTGTATAAACTATTATGATGGTTCAAGATAAAAAAAAAAAACTTTATGATGAAAGTGCTTCAAAAACCAGTCTGCTTGCGTTATATAATCTCAACTATACTCTCAAAACGTGTTTGTTCACTTTATAGGTATATAATATAAAAGGATTGGCCGCTTTTTGCAATTTGTTCGTTAAACTGCACTGTATATGGTGTATATGGAGTATAACATCCCTGAAATCACTCGTCAAAACTTATACAGCCTTACTACTAACGCCTTCTATAAAAAACCTTATATGCGCCCAGGGCATAATTTACAACCCTTGCAATAATTGAATCTAAGTATGGGATGAATATTTGTCATTAGGAAATATACGGAAATTTTTTTGTGTGGGGGTTTTCCGGAGGATCTTTCATGAGAAGAAAGTATTTGCGCGTAGGGGGGGGGGCAAGAAGTACACAAAAATGTATCTTTTCCACTGCCCTTATAACTTCTAAATTAAACTAAAAAATAACACGACTCAAAGAAGATTTTTAAATTTTGAAAATCATAATTTCCGCGAGGGGGGCATTTTCCAGGTGATGAGGTTTCCGTGGGTGGAGGAGGGGAAAGTGTCCATGGGGGAAGGGGTAAACACTTAGAAAGTGACAGGGTGAAGGGAACCCCAATTAAAAAACATATAAAAGAGAAATAAATCTAGATTTAAGAGTTTATGACGTCCGATTTTCTTTGTTTTTGTGACAACAAAACAGAGCATTTTTATAAATCATCTTGACATTAATTTATATAAAGACTTAAAAAATCAAACAATTCCAACAAGGTTGAACATGTAAAGATTCTAACTTGTATTTTACCAAACGTAAGTACGGTGGTTGAGTTGCACGAGGGTTCAGTTGTACGATGGTTCACTTGCACGGGGATTCAGTTACATGGTGATTCAGTTACACGGGGGTTTAGTTGCACGGGGGTTGAGTTACTCGAGGGTTCAGTTGCATGACGGTTCAGTAGCACGAGGGTTCAGTTTTATGGGGGTTCAGTTACACGGTGGTTCAATTGCACCGTGGTTCAGTTGCACGGTGGTTCAATTACAGGGGTTCAGTTTCACGGTGGTTCAGTTACAATGGAACCATTTTTTTCTAATACACAAATTGTCGAGAAGATAGCACCAGATTTCCTCAGGTAATTTTTGCTTGTCCAGTCCTTGGGGGCGGAGCCACCAGCTAAGTCTCTCCATAGTGAAGAGAGCAGCACAGATGAATCAAATGATATCAAAGTATATTTGTTGTCGATACTTGTCAATACACACCCGGTGCAGCTATGTTTTAAATGTATGGTGACTTTGAGAACATACACAAGAATGTACATCTTCTACCAAAACAACTAAAGAGAATACAAGAAACCCTACATTTCTATGTAATGAATGCTTACTTGCGTGGGTTAACAGCTAAGGAGGAGATGGGGTGTTGTAAGGTGAGGAGTGGGGGGTGTTCCAAGTTGTTTTTACTGCGTGGCAACAACTTGGAAAATTTACCTTTGAAATTTAGCTTGTGTCCGCATTTTTCGGGATACTGGGCGATTTTGTTGACATATTCTTTAAATCCTTCCTGCAAATTCAAAGCTTTAGCTGCACTCCTATATCCAGTTTGCCTAGCATGGATTGGTTAGTAAGAGACCATATCATAGGAACGTAAAGTAAAGCTTTCACATTAATATCACTCTTATTATAGACAAGATACTTTATTTTTGGAAATCATACTCGATATTAGAAAGCAAATACACGAAATAAGCTTATTTTCACAAAACATTGCTCTGTAAAAGTTAAACTTTAAGGTAGAGAGTGGGGTTTTAACCTTCCTCATGTTTAAGGTAATCCTGAGTTTATTTGTTATGAACAGCAAACAGAAAACAGGTGCTAGGGAAAATGTAGCTTTAGCATTAAAACAATATTTAGAAGAAAATAGTTTTTCTTGATCCGACATCAGAATAATTTGCCAACCAAATTTTGCCTTCATTGGTGGGATTTATTTATTTGTGCATAACTTGTTCAACTTTACCATAGAAAGGCAAACGTAAACGTGACATTAAACTGCTGATCGTTTTATTCCTCTTTCCTTAGTAACTTGTGCAGGTAAGAACCCTAACTTATCCTGATTGTACAAAAAATGCACTAGTTAGAAATGTTGCTTAAGCATAAAAGGAGTTTTTACGGGCTCTCAGTAGAAGGCATAATATAGAATTACATAGTGATTAGCTCAGGTCAGCTCGATGTTCATGCCTTTTTACCGGTGTTAATTTAACTCAAAAACTTTGTGAAAAAGAAGTTTTTGAAGAAAGATAAAGAGCCATATTAAAACTTAAGATATGAAGAAATAAAGCCCAGCAGTAATTCAAATTTAAAACGACCAGAAATTACTATAAAAAAATAAGTGAAACCAAAAAAGAATAGAAATTAAAATAAATAAAAACATATATAACACATTTTAATATAGATGAGTAAATGAATCCTGAAAAGAATAAAAATTAAAATGAAAACTCAAGTCAAATTTAAAACGAGCACAAATTAGAACAAATATAAGCTTGGCTACTGCCCACCGTAATCGTAAACCTCCTAAAGCACATTGTGCCATTTGTATTTTCTTGGAAATAATACAAGATCCATAAAAGTCCCTAAAACTTGCGAAGGTCCCAAAGAGCCCCCCAAAGAGCTCTCATGTCGCTAAAAGCCCATTTTTGCAAGGTTAAGCCATGTCAATACTTCACCTAAGAAGTCTTTTTGGTGTGTTAGCGACCATAAAGGTCCTAAAGACTGCAGAATAATTTCAAGGCTACAGCGTCTAAGTCTTCTTGATAATGACGAACGAAGAGATTTGATTTCCTTTGCCTCTGGCGTCAATTAAGCTACCGCATTTTTTATATCGGTTTTTTAGATATGGATTCCCAGAATAACTTCAGAAAAGTAGCTATTAATGTATGACTCTTGCGTACCTAATCCTTATGTCGTTGCAGTGACAACTGCAACCTAGTGGAGAGCAATACTCGGGCCATAGTAGCCAAAAACAAAATAAAAAAAATGGTTTAAAAAATTAATGCTAAAAAATCCCAGACTGAAAGAAATTCAGGAGTGGTAACTGTTATTCACTTTTAACTCAACATTAATTTGTACCGTAATAATTTATTGGTAAATTCTCCTCCTGAAGAAACTTTACCTAAAGTATACCCCCCCCCCCCCTTCTCTGCCCATATTCATACTCACATGTTTCATATTCATATGCCTCAATTATTCGCTGTGGATTCCAAACATTAGGCCATTTACAAGGATTGTTTGATTTTCTTTACCACTTCTGATCAGCAGCTTGTGAGCACACAAACGAAATGGCGGATATTTTGCGGAAGGGAGAAATAAGAAAAATTTTGTCAAAGAAGCTGGTTTAGTTACATAATCATAAATAACTGAAGATCTGATTGAAAGAAGCGTAAGATATTTATTGAAATTGAGTATTCAAAACCTAAATTTCAATTGCAGGACTTGAATTTCAATCATTCACATATTAGTGTCAAAGCTTTACTTTACGTTCATGATATGGTCTCTTACTAACCAATCCATGCTAGGCACACTGGATACAGGAGTGCAGCTAAAGCTTTGAATTTGCAGGAAGGATTTAAAGAATATGTCAACAAAATCGTCTAGTATCCCGACAAATGCGGACACAAGGTAAATTTTCCACGTTGTTGCCACGCAGCAAAACACCTTGGAACACCCCCCTCCCCACCTTACAACATCCCATCTCCTCCTTAGCTGTTAACCCACGCAAGTACGCTTTCATTACATAGAAATGTAGTGTTTTTTGTATTCTCTTCAGTTGTTTTGGTAGAAGATGTACATTGTTGTGTATGTTCTCAAAGTCACCATACATTTAGAACATTGCTGCAACATGTATGTATTGACAAGTATCGACAACAAATATACTTTGGTTTCATTTGACTCACCTCTGCTGCTCTCTCCGCCTTGGAGAGACTTAGCTGGTGGCTCCGCCCCCAAGGACTGGACAAGAAAAATTACCAGAGGAAATCTGGTGCTATCTTCTCGACAATTTGTGTATTAGAAAAAAATGGTTCCATTGTAACTGAACCACCGTGTAACTGAACCCCTGTAACTAAACCACCGTGCAACTGAACCCCCGTGTAGCTGAACCCCCGTACAACTGAACCCTCGTGCAACTGAACCCTCATGCAACCGAACCCCCTTTAACTGAACCCTCGTGCAACTCAACCCCCGTGTAACTGAATCACCATGTAACTGAACCCCCGTGCAAGTGAACCATCGTACAACTGAACCACCGTGCAACTGAACCATCATGCAAGTGAACCACCGTACAACTGAACCCTCGTGCAACTCAACCACCGTACTTACATTGGGTAAAACACAAGTTAGAACCTTTACATGTTCAACCTTGTTGGAATTGTTTGCTTTTTTAAGTCTTTACATAAATTATTGTCAAGATGATTTATAAAAATGCTCTGTTTTGTTGTCACAAAAACAAAGAAAATCGGACGTCTTAAACTCTTAAATCTAGATTTATCTCTCTTTTATATGTTTGTTAATTGGGGTTCCCTTCACCCTGTCACTTTCTAAGCGTTTACCCCCTCCCCCATGGAAACTTTTCCCTCCTCCACCGACGGAAACCTCATCACCTGGAAAATGACCCCCTCGCAGAAAATATGGTTTTCAAAATTTTAAAGTTTTTTTTGAGTCTTGTGATTTTTTAGTTTAATTTAGAAGTTCCAAGGGCGGTAGGAAAGAAGAATATATGTGTAAATCTTGCAACCCCCCCTCCGTGCAAATACTTTCTTCTCATGAAAGATCCTCCAGAAAACCCCCACACAAAAAAATTTCCGTATATTTCCCAATGACAAATACTATCTGTAAGCAATAGACAAATAAAAAAAAAACTTAAAAAGGAACTGAAACTTCTGCAATAAGGTTATCTGATTGTTTTGTAGCTAGGAACAGAGGGAGATATCTCAAAGGGTACATTTTGATGCCAAAACATCTCAGCTCTCATTGAGCCCTCAAATAAATTCAGAATTAGCTCTAAGGGAGAGACGGCAGGAGGATGGAGGTAGAAATTCTTTGATAATCCCCAGGCCTTTCTAGTCTTTTTTTTATAAGCCGAAAGTGATTGGAGACTAACCAACCGCAAGAGTAATTTTTTTTTTTGGGGGGTTGGCGAGATTTTCCATGGGTATGTATTTTCTGGGAGGGGGTATTTTCTGTTTGGTGTTATTTTTCGCGGGGTATTTTCCTTAAGGGATGTTTTTTCGGGGGGGGGGGGGTAAACGGCGGCTCTCACCGTCTACAAACTGTAATTTTTTTTGCCACTTTGCTTGTTTTGTTTTTTTAATTTTGTGGTATTTTCTACGCACGTAGTTGTTTATCTTTTGGTTTGAAAAAGGTTTATTACCTACTTCGGTGCAGTGGTTCAGTTACACGAGGGTTCAGTTGCAACGATGGTTCAGTTACATGGTGGTTCAGTTGCACGGTGGTTCAGTTGCACGGTGGTTCAGTTGTACGGTGGTTCAGTTGCACGAGGGTTCAGTTACACAAGGGTTTAGTTACATGGAGGTTCAGTTAAATGGGGTTGAGTTGCACGGGGGTTTGTTACACGAGTGTTTAGTTAAATGGGATTCAGTTGCCCGGTGGTTCAGTTACACGACGGTTCAGTTGCACGGGGGTTCGGTTATACGGGGGTTCAGTTGCACGATGGTTCAGTTACACGATGGTTCAGTTACAGGGGTTAAGTTGCTTGTGGTTCAGTTACACGGTGGTTCAGTTACACGCAAACCAGAAAAATATATATTTAAACGCCTGAAACCCCTCGCAAATGGTCATAGATCGAAAAGTGCACCACTGGAATCTCCATGTTCGAAAAACCTTCATTAGTGGTTTGTAGCCCCCTCTCCAAAACCAAATAACTGAAAACATCGTTATGTCTCGTATTTTTCATCCCGATGTCCTTAAACAGCATTAGTTGGCTATTGCTGTTTGTTAGTATGTTGCTCTGGGCTTGGACTACGAACTCTGAGGTTTTGAGTTAAAGTCTCATACTCGAATTTTTTGGCAGATGTTGTCGAAGTAAGTAGGACATGAACACTCTACTTTCTTCAGCAGTAAAGTACTCTCCTCATCGTAAATCAAAACAATGACTGTGAAATAAGAATACCGTTTCAAGTTGCGAAAGTTACCTTGAGAACTAGAGAGAGCTGGAAAAAAGAGTAAAGAAGAACGAGGAAAGCTTGCATAAAAGCAGAAAAAGAAAAGCAAATGCTCGATGTTTTTTTTTTCTTCCAACAAGCAAAAATAGTGGCTCTTGAAAAGCCATTACAAACTCTAAAGGAGGAAAACCTAAAGCCAGAAAAATAGCAAAAAGAGTGACTGATTTTGAAATGCTGCGGTCTTGTGAGGATTTTCTGGCCATTAATCAAATTAGTTACATGTTTATTTTACGAATTTTGGTACCTTCATAGTTAAAAATCAAGAAAAAAAGAAACTTGAGAAAATCCATATAGAAAGCCAAGGGGTCGGATCGTCTTGATATTATCCATGTCTTTCCAGAAGAGGATGAGGCTACATTGCTGATCGTCCTCGTTTCAGTTTTATGTGAGACCGGTTTGAATATCGAGTATGATATTGATTACTTTATTTGTACAGTAAGCAATAGCTGGACCAGATCCCTATTAGTCCTTTTTCAGTGTCAGGATGGTTCCTAAGGGTCCTTTTTTTCGCCAAAAAAGTCGCCAAAGTCCCCTATTTTTGACTCTTTGAACCTGTGGCGACCTGTAATATGTAATTTGAACAGCACGCTTTACTTTTTCAAATCATCAATATAAATCACTATGATAATCGAAATAAATCGAAAAACTTGTGAATGAATATTTAAAATGATTGATATTCATTAATTCCTCGAGATATCAGCAATTCAAGAATCATGATTTGATTTAACAGTATTTTTTTATTTTTCAACGTTATAATCATAAAAGAAAAATGTTTAAAATACATTTTGTTTTCAGTAAAGCGCAATTGGCGCAGTAGGTCTTAGGAAGTTTGTGTTTTGGAAGGGGTGTGTGTGAAAATCATGTCTGTAGTAACTTTTATTTTTTTACTTTGACTTTAGTTTTTGTTTTAATTTATGCTCGTTTTAGGATTTATTTATTCATCTGTATAACTTACCTGTTGTCTTTGTGTTTGATGTGATGATTTTTAAATATTTGTTCATTTTGGGTTTCATGTTTTCTTTGATAGTAATCTCTGGTCGTTTTAGTTTGAATTCTTATAGGGCTTTATTTCTGTTCATCTTAAGTTTTAATATGGGCCTTTATTTTTCTTTGAAAAAAGGTTTTAAAGGTTTTTTTTTGTTGTTGAAGCTTAATTATTTGTCATTGTAATGAACATTTCTCCAGTTCTTCAGGTTTTCGGTTTAAGAACTAAAATATTGGATTCCAGTATGAATTTTAAAGTTGCATAAGGTGACCTGAATGTTGCCTTTGACTATGTTCAATATAATTATTGTATGAATTTCCTTCGATTTGAGATCAAGACTCGGACCGGATTTTGAACTAAGATTCTAATTCAACACTATTTTACAGATTATTTCTATAAAAGAAAATTAAAATTGAGAATATTCCAACAGATTATAGAAAATTTCAGATTACATTCTAAGAATCTGGATGCACGTTATGTTTTTTGATTGAGTTCAACATCCCTCTCAACGTTCTCTGAAAGTTCAAACTTAATACCACTAGAAGTTCTTGAAATGATTGACATTCGCTACCTTTCGACAACCATGCAGCAAATAGTCTCTTTTGATTTATTTCAACACTCCTCTTAAAATTCCTTTAATATTCTGACTTATAAAGTTCCTGAGATATTGCTCACATCATTCGGACAACCTTGTTGTACATAGTATCTTTTGATTTAGCTCAACATCCCTTTAGTATCCTCGAAAGTTCCAACGTAATTACCCGTAGTCGTTCCTGATATAGAAACGGATACGCCCTTTTGAAAACCTAGATGTAGTGTAACGTATCCCTCAACATTCAATGTAAGTTTCAACTTAATTCCCTTGCCAGTTCCTGAGATATCGCAGATATACCCTTTAGAGAATATAGGTGCACATAGAGTCTTTTGGTTTAGTTCAACATTTCCCTAAATGTTCACTTAGTAATCTAAGCCATTCCTAAGATATTGAAGATAATCTCTTTTGACAACCTGAATGCGCTTAAACCCTTTTGATTTAGTTCAATAGGGGTTTTAGTAGTAGAAGTTGTAATAGTACTAGTAGTAGTAGAAGTAGTTACAACAGTCATAGTAACAGTTACGATCGGAGTAGCAGCAATAGTTGGTAGTTGCCGCAGTCACAGTTGCAAGCGGTCGCAGTCGCAAGTAGCTGCGGTCGCTAAGAGTCTTTATTTCAGTAGCAAGTATCCCCAAATTGCCGACGCAAGTAGTCGTAGTCACAAGTAGTTGCAGTCGTAAGCTTAGTCCCCATCCCAGTCGCAAGTTATCCCAGTTGTAGTTGCAAGTAGTCACAGCCACCAGTACTCGTAGTCGCAAGCAGCCACAGTCGCAAATAGTCGCAACCGCGAATGGTTGCAGTTGCAAGTAGTCACAGTCCAAGTAGTCATAGTCGCAGTCACAAGTAGATGCACGCGCAGCCGCAAGTAGTCGTAGGCACAAAGAGTTGTATTCGCTGTTGCAAGTAGTCGCTACAAAAATGTCGCAGTGGTAAGTATTCAAAGTCTCTGTCTCAAGTAGTCGCAGTTGCAGATAGTCAGAAAGATATTTATTAAACCAAAAAACGACATCAGTGTTAACAGCCATCCCGAGAAGTAAAAATACATGTCCAAGAGGGTGGCAAAAATACTCTAAAAATAATACAGAACTAAACAAATTATAAAACAACTAATACAAACCGCATATCCTAGTCGACACCACAAACCTTACAACAAAACAAATTCATCTTACTGTTAAAATCAAACCGCAAGGGGCCATAATAAATTATGCAATTATTTATTTACACCCCCCCCCCCAAAAAAAAACAATAATCAAACAACAAAATAACTAAAATTCATACTTCCTAAAAAAAAGTTCTTTAATTTTTCTCTTAAACACAGAAATATCACTATTATTTTTAATATTCTGTTCTAGATGATTCTAACTTCTAATCCCCCTATGAAGCACAGAAAACGTCGACCGGTTCGAAATAACCAATAGAAGATTGATCTCTCTAGGAGATCGAGTGTCATAATCGTGGATCATGGATTTCAAATTAACTATACTGTCAAAATATAAAAGATTTGTATCATGTTGTAGCGTAAAAATAAACAAAAGTGTATAAGCCTATAACTCTCGTAGTCCAGAAGCTGGCAGTATCCTTATTCGCTCGTAGACGTTCCGTACCAAATCCTGGGGTTGCTGACCAACCTTCAATCGAACAGCGTTATTTTGAAGAACTCTTACAGGTCGGACATTGGAAACAAATGTACCAAGCCAAGCACTACTACAATACAGTATGTATGGATGGAAAAGGGCTTTTAATAATCTGAACGCACCTAGTATCTTTTGCTTTAGTTCAACATTCCCTTAGGTTCTACCTTAATACCTTAGCCTTTCCGGACCTTCCTAGGATCAAATATACCTCCCTTTCACAATAATAAATCCTATATGTAAATAATAGGTGAATTTTCTTATTTATAATCCTTGCCCCGGGGGTTGTGGAAGGTTATATCATTCCGGAAGGCATATTCATGGGACCTTATGACTATTTTGAACAAATTAGTGAGGCTATCTCAAAATGTCGGTCGTTTTTGAGATGGGGGTATCTTCAAAGTATTGGGGGGGGGGGGGTTGCCCTCCGATCAGTTTCCAATACTCCCTAAATATGCCCTGGAAGTTTCAACTGAATGCCCTCAATCGTTCATGAGATATTGCCGATACGCTCTTTTGACAACCAGCATGTGCATGTATAGTGTATTTGATTTCGTTCAACTTCTCACTTAATATTTCCTGAAAGTTTCACCTTAGTTCCCTAAGCCTTTTTGGAGCTCAGGCTCAAACATGCATCCATTTTCCAAAATTAAACCCTATGAGTAAACAATGGGAAACATGTGTAACATACCGCACTTGTCCCAGGAACTTCTGGAGATTAGGTCATCCCTGGAGGCATAATTATTTCGCCTTAGGCTATTTTAAAGAAATGGCTATCTTAAAATCTTGATCGGAACGTCTTTGTAGGGAGAACAGCTAAAAAGTTCATGGTAGGGAGGCTGGTTACCTTCTGAATTGTTTTGGCTCTTGAAAAGGGTACTAGACCTTCCAATTTCTACTCGAATGAGCCCCCTCCGAAGTTTCTACTGCCATCCCTTCCATATGAAGTGGCTCTGGAAAAGCAAAACTGATTATAAATTGAAGCCTTAGGGCTCTTTACTATAGTCTATGCAACGCTACAGCATTGGCTCTGTTTGTTATCCACACTGAGGATTACTAGATGCCTTTGGTCCATTCCTTGTCTTTTGAAATAGCCTAGTCAAAGATTTGATATAGAAAAATAAAAAAAAAAATAAAAAAAAAAAAAAAAAAAATACCGCAAACAAATTATGATTTAAGAAAATTTTTGTTTGACTTTGTAGAAGAAAAAGAAGGCTTAAACTGAAAGTTTCTTTTCATCGAAAAAATATATTCTTCTTACTTTGAGTAGCATTTAGTTTTATGGTCACCCTATAGGTCGAAGCATATTTCTGAGCATATATGATCGTATGGCTTAATGATACTACTACTACTGCTAATAACTCACTGAAGCACCAAGCCGCCTAAGCCCAACACGGCTACGCTCGCCCCTCTTCCATCTCGACCTATTCAAAGCCTTACTCTTTGCACCCTCCCTAGAAGTTTCCGTTTTCCTTAAATCTTTCCTTAAGACATGATTCCACCCCATTCAGAGACGACCTGCTTTTCGAAGCAGGCTGGCAGGTCGAAGCAGGACGACCTGCTTTAAGAAATGTAAAGAACAATATTAAACATAAAATCAGTAGAAATAAATTCCTATAATAATTCAAGTTCAAAACAACCAGAAATTACTACTAAAGAATAAATGAAACCCAAAACAAACTGAAATTAAATAAACAATCATAGCAAAGATACAGAGTTCACGGTTGAATGGCTTAATATTCCTTTTAATGCATGCTCTACGTTTTTGCAGCTCCATGATGGTCTCCTTAAGCCCCTTAGTTCTTTGCCCTCTTTTACTTCCTATCAAACTACTTATAATCTTCTTAACGTAAATCATATTCAAATTTATTTTACTCAATCCATAAGATCAGCCTTTAATCCTTTAATGGGGGTTAAACTACATGGGACATTATGCCTGAATCAGCTCAAGGATTTTCAGTTGTTTATCTTCTTAAAAAAAAGGTGATAATCAATGTTTGACTTCACTCTATCGTTTATTTATTTTTATTTTTTTTTTAGTAACGCAAAAACAAGACAAGTATTTACATACAGTTAAAACTACAAACTAATTTTTTTTTTTTTTTTTTTGCGACAGCAAAAACATTTAACGCAGAAAGAAGCCAAATAGTAGAAGTAGTCTATATATTTTTTAGTTTTTTTTTTTTAGCCAAAAGTAAGGGCGAAGCGAACCAATAGTACAGCATTCTATCGCATGCTTCCAGTTCCTGAATGGTTTGGTGACTAGATTCCCCAAGCGCTGGTGGCAGCCTTTGCCAGCTGTCTCGGACGAGAACAGAACGCAAAAAGTAGCGTCCTCAGACGGAGAGTAGGACAACCAACTAAAACGAGCGAGCCAAGTTAACTGAAACTTCAGCTTCCGTTTTTCGGATACTGGAAAAATGTAGGAGATATCTGGAGTCCAAAGGCTCTTCAGCAAACGTAGTTTAGAATTTGCATCGAGACTAGATGATTTGTTGATAAAACGACCGATGTCATTTGCAAACGACGACAAAGACTGGGTTGGTGCAGGTGTGTCGTGGTTGGTTCCAGTGGCCGTGATTCAGAAGCTTCAACGATAGCTCAGTGCCCTCCAGTTCCACAGGTGTAGATGAATACTCCGCAGACGTCCCGCTAACGCCACTGTCAGAAACATCCCTGGTCCGCTTGGGCACGAAAAACGACGTAATGTCACGCTTCCTCTTCATGTTGAAAATCGCTCTTCTCTTATTCAAGTCCGAACTGAACTGACAATCTTGCACCCTCCTCTTATAACATTGACCTCGAATGCCCATTAATCCTAATTTACTATGCAAGGTCAGGTGAACATGGGGTTAACTAATTGGCAATTAGGGAACCCCATGTTCACCTGACCTTGCATAGTAATTGGCAATTAGGTAGACCCATGTTCACCTGACCTTGCATAGTAAATTAGGATTAATGGGATAATAAATTAGGAACGCAATTAGTAATTGCGTAAGCGATTGCACAATCTTTGGCCCACAAAATGCAATAGGATTTAGTGTGGGAGCATATTTTTTCTCTGGTAAGGTTTTGTCTTTACAGGTATTTTTTAGATTAATTTTGTCTCGGTAAAAATTTCGGGGGGGGGGTCAAACTGAGTAACCCCCCCCCCCCTGGATACGACCCTATCAAAAAGGACCTATAAAAGGTCTCTGTTTGTCACCTACTTTTACAAATTGTAATATTAATTCTTTACACTTTCTTTACATTGTAATTTCTTTTAAATAGTTCAGTGAGTGACCATCTTCACTATTTCTACCAATCAGACGATCACTCAGAAGAGAAAAACATAGAAGTTTTGAGCAATTCTTTTACCCAGGACGAGCACGATCATTCAGGTAGTGTATCTTTTATGACTCTTTCTGCTAAGACAACTTTTACCACTTCAGCGAATGCTACTGGCTCTACTACTGTCACTAATTCTTACTGACGACTACTTTCACCATTACTACTACTCTGATGAACACTACTACATATACCATAATCACTTCAGCCACAAGTCATGCTACTATGGCTTCCACGACTTTGTACCACTACTAATATTACCATTGCTACTCCAATCACTGCTACTTCCCTTACCTTGAATATTTCTGCAATGACCACTTCTACTACGACTTGTACTGTTATTACTGCTGGTGCCACTCCTCCTAACACTACAACTCCCACCATAACTGCTCTCGTCATGACAACCTCTATTAGTCATACTTTTACCACGGCAGTTGCTTTATCACGGTTGCTTCTACCTCTAATATTACTAGCACTACTACTAAATTAAAACTACTTCTGACTGGACTATTTTTATTGTAATCACTCCTGCCACGGATACTTTTACCATGACTACTACTTCTACCACGCTATTACTAGTGCTTGTTAACCCCGCCACAAAACTATTCCTACTCAAATTATCACCACATGAACTGCTGTCATCATTTCCCTTACTACTGTTAAAGCGACAATTCCTACCACAACAATAACAACTAGACCTTTGGTTCCAAGACGCCGTTGAGTGTTGCAGAAACTGTGACTCGAGGGTTAGAAAATGAATGGGCTTGAGAGAAGGGCTGCTTGCCCTCCAATCTCTTGTTACTCTTAAAAAGGGTACAAGACACTCGCGCTGTAATTTGATTGCAAGGGGGAGGACTTCCCTCTTGTTATATCTAGTAAAGAGATTTTAAACAAGTAAAAACAAAGTGAAAACACTTTAAATATATTTTTTTTTTCAGTAAAGTGCAAATTATGTTCTGGTCTTGAGAGAGTATGTGGGTTGTTAGTCCAACTAATGTAGTTTTCTGTTTCTTTTGAGCTTGACTCGGTTATTTATCGTATGATTTAAACATACAAAATACGTTTAAAATGTTTTAACTTTCATAAATTAAAAATTATTAAAATTGTAAGGAATATATATCAGTGTATGTATACTAAACTGACAATCCAAAGTCATTTGTTTTTTCTTTTTTTTGTAAACTGCAAATTGTGTTCCTGTTTTGAGAAGGTGTGGTGGTTGTGAAAGACATAATTTCCAGACCTTTCAACTACACTGAACAAAATGGATATCTCAAATTTTGAGTAAATGTGTTTTGGGAATTGATGGGCGTGGGGGGGGGCTTGTCGGAGGGGTGGGGGCTATCAACCCTCCGATCACTCTGAATCATAAAAATGGCAATAGAACTTCTGATTACTAATCCAACAAGCCCCCTCCGAAGTTTATGCAATCACCATCATTACATATACCTTATATGCCCCCAGGGCATAACTACCTTGCCAGGAAGGCTGTGAGGGGAGTGGGGGGGAGTTCATCCTCAAAGACATAATTTCCGGTCCTTGCAAATACGTTGAACAAAATTGCTATCTCAAAATTTTGATAGGATGTGTTTGGGGAACTGGTGGGTGAGAGAGGGGGGTTAGTTGCCCTCCAATAACTTTTTGACTATTAAAAAGGGCACTGGCGTCCTCAATTTTCAATCGAATGAGCTGTTTTCGAAGTTTCTACGACAACAAATGGTCATCTACAAATTTCTATCAGATGCATTTGGGTAAAATACGAGGTATGGTGGAGGATAAGCACCCTCTAAAGTCACAAAAATTAAGAAGAGAATTAAAAAAACATAATGGAAATGCAGCATTTAAATCAGGGCAAACTGTAAGCTCTTTGTTAAATAAAGGGAAAGACAAGGTACCGAGACATTTGCAAAAGGCAGTATACAAAATTCCATGCTCTTGTGGTAAATTTTATGTTGGAAGAACACAGCAGATTTTAGAAAATAGGCTACAGCAACACAGGAATGCCATAGATTGCTTTTTAAAACAAAATAAAACACCGAAAATTTTTGAGTCAGTTATTTCGGAGCATGTTTGATATTTTCCTCGTTAGAGTATTTTATTAGATCAAACAAAAAATGGTAGATATGTCTTTAAGACTTTTACAAAGCTTCAGGGAAATTATAGCAATAAAAAAGATAATATATGGGAGTATTAGTATCAATAGAGATGAAGGGGAATTTAGAATCAATTCAATTTATAGTAGTTTAATTAAAAAGCAGGTAAGATTTCAACCAGTACTGACTTTAATAATCTACTTTTGACTTTTCTGAGCTGGATTTCTTAGCCTTTCATAGGTGTTTGTTGTCTGAAACCTATAGTTTGGGATGACTAGTTTGCTATTTTTGACTTTTCTGAGCTAGGTTTCTTAGCCGTTCATAGGTGAGTGTTGTCTGAAACCTATGATTTGGGATATGTAATTTGCTATTTCCGACTTTTCATAACCGGATTTCTTAGTCTTTCGTAGGTGTGTGGTGTCTGAAACCTATGATTTGGGATGTGTGGCTTGCTATTTTTTTGACTTTTCTGAGCTGGATTTCTTAGCCATTCGTAGGTGTATGTCGACTGAAACCTATGATTTGGGATGGTTAATTTGCTATTTTTGACTTTTCCGAGCTAGATTTCTTAGCCTATCATATGTTTGCTCTTTCAGAAAGTTATGATTTGGGAGGTATAGTTTGCTTTTTGGACTTTTCAGAGCTAGGATTCTTAGTCACTCATAGGTGTTTGTTGTCTGAAACTTCGAGTTTGGGATGAGTAGTTGGCTATTTCAGACTTTTCTGAGCTATGGTTTCTTAGTATTTCATAGGTGAATGCTGTCTGAAACTTATGATTTGGGATATGTAAATTACTATTTCGGGCTTTTCTGAGATAGATTTCTTAGTCTTTCATAAGTGTGTAGTGTCTGAAACCTATGATTTGGGGTGTGTAGTTTGATATTTTCGACTTTTCTGAGCTAGGTTTCTTAGCCTTTCATAGGTATGTGTTGTCAGAACATTATGATTTGGGATATGTGGGATGCTATTTCAGGCTTTTCTGAGCAGTATTTATTAGCCATTCGTAGGTGTGTGTTGACTGAAACCTATGATTTGGGATGGTTAATTTGCTATTTTTGACTTTTCTGAGCTAGATTTCTTAGCCTTTAATAGGTGTGTCCTTTCAGAAAATTATGATTTGGGAGGTATAGTTTGCTTTTTGGACTTTTCATAGCTAGGATTCTTAGTCACTCATAGGTGTTTGTTCTCTGAAACTTCGAGTTTGGGATGAGTAGTTGGCTATTTCAGACTTTTCTGAGCTAAGGTTTCTTAGTATTTCGTAGGTGAATGCTGTCTGAAACTTATGATTTGGGATATGTAAATTACTATTTCGGGCTTTTCTGAGTTGGATTTCTTAGTCTTTCATAGGTGTGTGATGTCTGAAACCTATGATTTGGGATGTGTAGTTTGCTATTTTCGACTTTTCTGAGCTATGTTTCTTAGCCTTTCATAGGTATGTGTTGTCAGAAAATTATGATTTGGGATGTGTAGTTTGCTATTTCAGGCTTTTCTGAGCTAAGGTTTTCTAGTATTTCTTAGGTGAATGTTGTCTGAAACCTATAGTTTGGGATGAGTAGTTTGCTATTTTTGACTTTTCTGAGCTAGGTTTCTTAGTCTTTCGTTGGTGTGTGTTGACTGAAACCTATGATTTGGGATACGTAGTTTGCTATTTTTGACTTTTCTGAGCTGAATTTATTACCCTTTCCTAGGTGTGTGTTGTCTGAAACCTATGATTGGGATGTGTGGTTTGCAATTTTTGTCTTTTCTGAGCTAGATGTCTTAGCCGTTCATAGGTGTGTGTTGTCTGAAACTTATGATTTGGGATATGTAGTTTGCTATTTGAACTTTTCAGAGCTATGATTCTTAGTACTTCATAGGCGTTTGTTGTCTGAAACTTCTAGTTTGGGATGAGTAGTTTCGATATTTCAGGCTTTTCTGAGCTAAGGTTTCTTAGTCTTTCATAGGTGAATGATGTCTGAAACCTATGATTTGGGATATGTAAATTACTATTTCGGGCTTTTCTGAGTGGGATTTCTTAGTCTTTCATAGGTGTGTGTTGTCTGAAACCTATGATTTGGGATGGGTGGATTGCTACTTTTGACTTTTCTGAGCTGAATTTCTTAGCCTTTCATAGGTGTTTGCTGTCTGAAACCTATAGTTTGGGGTGACTAGTTTGCTATTTTTGACTTTTCTGAGCTAGGTTTCTTAGCCGTTCTTAGGTGTGTGTTGTCTGAAACCTAGGATTTGGAATATGTAAATTACTATTTCGGGCTTTTCTAAGCTAGATTTCTTAGTCTTTCATAGGTATGTTTTGTCTGAAACCTATGATTTGGGATGTGTGGGTTGCTATTTTTTGACTTTTCCGAGCTGGATTTCTTAGCGATTCATAGGTGAATGCTGTCTGAAACTTGTGATTTGAGATGGTTAATTTGCTATTTCCGGCTTTTATTAGCTAGGTTTCATAGCCTTTCATAGGTGTGTGTTGTCAGAAAATTACGATTTGGGATGTGTAGTTTGCTATTTGAACTTTTCAGAGCTAGGATTCTTAGTCCATCATTGGTGTTTGTTGTCTGAAACCAATAGTTTGGGATGACTAGTTTGCTATTTCAGGCTTGTTCATTTTGAATTTCTGTCATGAAATGCAAGAGTTGGAAAATTAGGGTCTTAGTCCACCAGCTCAGTATTAGGATCCCTGTCCACCAGCCTAAACGGTGGAACTTCACTAGCTCAGAATTGGGGTCTTAGTCCACCAGCCTGAATGATGGAAATCCACTAGCCCAATATTGGGGTCTCAGTCCACCAGCCTTAATGGTGGAAATTTACTATCTCCGAATTAGGGTCTTAGTCCACCAGTCCGAATGTTGGAAATTCACTAGCTCAGAATTTGGGTATTAGTCCACCAGCCTGAATGGTTGAAATTCACATTAGACGACACAAAAACTTACACACGCACAAAAACTTACACACACGCACAAAAACTTACACACACACACAAAAACTTACACACACACACACATGAAAACTTACACACACACACCAAAACTTACACACACACGATGAAACTTACACACACACACACACACAAAACTTACACATACACACACACACACACACAAACATACACATGCACACGAAAACTTACAAACACACAAAAACTAACAATCAAACAAAAACTTACACACAAAAAAAAAAAAAAACAACTTACACACAAAACCAAACACGACCACAAAAAAAAAAAAACAAAAAAATAAAACAAAAAACAAACTTACAAAAACACAAAACACGCAAACACAAACAAACACATCAACACAAAAAAACTCACACACACATGCACAAAAAATTACTCACAAACACACAAACAAACACAAACAAATACACTCACACACACGAAAACTTAAACACACACTACAAAAATTACACAAACAAAAACTAACACGCCAAAACAAAAACACACACGCACACAAAAACTAAAACAATATCGAGAAAAAAATAATTATAACAAAAACTTAAATGCACAAAAAATATTACACACACACACACACACACAAAACTTACACACAAACACACATAAAAACACACACAACCACACGCACAAAAATACACACACACAAAAACTTACACACACACACACACACACACAAACTAACAAATGAAAACAAAAAAACTAAAACAAAAAAATACAATCAAACTTACAAACACAAAAACACACATAAACAAAACTCACACACACACAGACGAAAACTTACACACACACGACAAAACTTACACACACAAAAAAACTAAAACATGAACACTAAAAAATAAAAATAAACACACGAACACAAAAACACACACGAAAAAAATTAAACACACCCACACACAAAAAAAAACAAACACACACATACACACACAAACTTACACACACAAACAAACACAAACAAACTTACACATTCACACGAAAACATACATTCACAAAAAAACTAACATGCAAACAAAAACTTACACACACACACACACAAAACTTACTAACACCCACAAACAAACAAACAATCACACACACAAACAAAAAAAAAAACAAAAACACAAACAAAAACAAACACACACACACACACACAAAAAACTTACACATGAACACAAAAACTCACACACACACTCACAAAAACTTACACACGCATACACACACAAAACTTACACACACACACACACGAAAACATACACACACACTCAAAAACTAACACACACACAAAATTACACACACACACACACACACACACACACACACACAAACTAAAACACATAAACACACACACACACAAACTTACACAAAAACACAAAAAACTTAAATCCACACGCAAAATATTACACACAAAAAAAATTAAAAAAACAAAAACAATATTACACCCACACGCAAAAAATGACATTAACACAAAAACTTACATTTACACAAAAACTTACACACACACACAAAAACTTACACACACACACAAAAACTTACACACACACACACAAAAACTTACACACACACACACTAAAACTTACAAACACACTCAAAAACTTGCACACACACACAAAAACAAAAACAAAAACAAACACAAACACAGACACAGACACAAAAACTAACACAAGCACATTAAAACTAACAATCACACAAAAACTTAAACACACACACACTAAAACTTACACACACACGTCAAAACTTACACACACAAGAGCTTAGACACACAAAAACTTACACACACACACACAAAAACTTACATCCACACGTAAAAACTTACACACACACACACACAAAAACTTACACACACAAAAACTTACAAACACACACACACACACACACAAACTAACACCCACACGCAAAAACTTACACACACACACACAAAAACTTACACACACACACGAAAACATACTCACACACAAAAACTAACACACACTCACAAAAACTTACACACACACAAAAACTTACACACACGCACAAAAACTTACTCACACACACACACGAAAACTTATGCACATACACGAAAACTACCATATCACAGTTACATTGTCTTAATTTTTCAAATTTCATTTTGAATTTCTATCGTGAAATGCAAGAGTTGGAATATTTCAGTAGTGACTTGCTGTGCTTTACCTTCTCACAGTTACATTCTCTTGATTTTTCGAAGTTCATTTTGAATTTCTGTCATGAAATGCAAGAGTAGGAAAATTGGGGTCTTAGTCCACCAGCTCAGTATTGGGGACCCAGTCCACCAGCCTGAACGGTGGAAATTCACTAGCTCAGAATTGGTGTCATAGCCCACCAGCCTGAATGGTGGAAATCCACTAGCTCAATATTGGGGTCTCAGTCCACCAGCCTGAATGGTGGAAATTCACTAGCTCAGTATTAGGGTCATAGTCCACCAGCCTGAATGGTGGAAATTCGCTAGCTCAGAATTGGGGTCTTAGTCCACCAACCTGAATGGATGAAATTCACATTAGACGAGGTTACGTGCGCACACACACACAGAGAGAGACGACTAACACACAGGGACAACACCCACACAAAAAGACGACACCTAATCTTTTCCGGCAAGTATGGTTCGGTTAGGTTAGGTTAGATTAAGTTAGGTTAGGTTACGTTAGGTTAGGTTAGCCCACATACGCTTCACTTAGGTTAGCTTAGGTTAGGTGAGAGACAGGCAAAAAGTTAGGTGTATGATTAGGTTAGGTTAGGTTAGATTAAGTTAGGTTAGGTTAAGTTAGGTTAGGCTAGGTTAGCCTACGTACGCGCGCGTACGTAGGCTAACCTAGCCTAACCTAACTTAACCTAACCTAACTTAATCTAACCTAACCTAACCTAATCATACACCTAACTTTTTGCCTGTCTCTCACCTAACCTAAGCTAACCTAAGTGAAGCTTACGTGGGCTAACCTAACCTAAATTAACCAAACCTAACTTAATCTAGCCTAAACTAACCTAACCATACTCGCCGGAAAAGGTTAGGTGTCGTCTCTTTGTGTGTGTGTTGTCCCTGTGTGTTAGTCGTCTCTCTCTGTGTGTGTGTGTGCGCACGTAACCTCGTCTAATGTGAATTTCACCCATTCAGGTTGGTGGACTAAGACCCCAATTCTGAGCTAGTGAATTTCCACCATTCAGGCTGGTGGACTATGACCCCAAGTCTGAGCTAGTGAATTTCAACCATTCAGGCTGGTGCACTGAGACCCCAATATTGAGCTAGTGAATTTCCACCATTCAGGCTGGTGGGCTATGACCCCAATTCTGAGCTAGTGAATTTCCACCGTTCGGGCTGGTGGACTGGGTCCCCAATACTGAGCTGGTGGACTAACACCCCAATTTTCCTACTCTTGCATTTCATGACAGAAATTCAAAATGAACTTCGAAAAATCAAGAGAATGTAACTGTGAGAAGGTAAAGCACAGCAAGTCACTACTGAAATATTCCAACTCTTGCATTTCACGATAGAAATTCAAAATGAAATTTGAAAAATTAAGACAATGTAACTGTGATATGGTAGTTTTCGTGTTGTGTGCATAAGTTTTCGTTCGGGTTTTTGCTATTTTTTGTTTTTTTGTTTTTTATTGGTTGTGTGTGTGTATATTTGTTTTCATGTTTGTTTGCGTTTGTGTTAACTTAATTGTTCGTGTGTGTGTGTGTAAGTTTTTGTGTGTGTGTGTGTGTATTTGGGGGCGTGTTTGTGTATTTTTTTGTGTGTTTGTGTGTGTGTGTTAGTTTTTGTGTGTGTAAGTTTTTGTGTGTGTGTGTGTGTAAGTTTTTACGTGTGGATGTAAGTTTTTGTGTGTGTATGTGTGTAATTTTTTGTGTGTCTAAGCTCTTGTGTGTGTAAGTTTTGACTTGTGCGTGTAAGTTTTCGTGTGTGTGTGTATAAGTTTTTGTGTGCATGTTAGTTTTCGTTTGCATGTGTAAGTTTTTGTGTGTTTGTGTGTGTGTGTGTGTGTGTAAGTTTTTGTGTGTGTGTGTGTGTGCAATTTTTTGCGTGTGTGTGTAAGTTTTAGTGTGTGTGTGTGTTAGTTTTTGTGTGTGTGTGTGTGTGTTAGTTTTTGTGCGTGTGTGTAAGTTTTTGTGTGTGTGTGTAAGTTTTTGTGTGAATGTAAGTTTTTGTATGCATGTCAGTTTTTGAGTGTGGGTTTAAGTTTTTGCGTGTGGGTGTAAGTTTTTGTGTTTGTTAGATATTGTGTGTGGATATATGTTTTTTGTGTGTTTGTGTAGGTTTGTGTTTGTGTGTGTGTTTGTTTTTGTATGTGTGTTTTTGTGTGTGTTTGTGTTTTTTTGTTTTTTTTTTGTTTTTTGTTTGTGTGTGTGTGTTTGTGTGTGTAAGTTTTTGTGTGTGTGTGTGTGTGAAGTTGTGTGTGTGTGTGTGTGTGTGTAAGTTTTTGTGCGTGTGTGTGTGAGTTTTTTGTGTTCATGTGTAAGTTTTTGTGCGTGTGTGTGTGTGTGTGTGTGTGTGTTTTGTGTGTGTGTGTAAGTTTTTGTGTGTGTGTGTGAGTTTTCGTGTGTGTGTGTGTGCGTGTGTAAGTTTTGTGTGTGTGTGTGTGTGTGTGTAAGTTTTTGTGTGCTTGTATGTTTTTGTGTGGATGTAAGTTTTCGTGTGCATGTGTCTGTTTTTGTGTGTGTGTGTGTGTGTGTAAGTTTGTGTGTGTGTGTGTGTGTGTAAGTTTGTGTGTATGTGTGTGTGGTGATGTTTTTAAGTGTGAGTTTTATTGTGCGTGTGTGTGTGTGTATTTTAGATTTTTCATTTTAAAGTTTTTTTGTGTGTGTAATTTTTTTAGAGTTTTTTTATTTGTTATTGTGTTTTTGTGTATTTTGTTTTTATGTGTGTTTGTGTTTGTGTCAGTTTTTGTGAGTGTGTGTGTGTGAGTTTTTTTGTGTTCATGTGTAAGTTTGTGTGTGTGTGTGTGTGTGTGTAAGTTTTTGTGTGTGTGTAAGTTTTTGCGTGTGTGTGTGTGATTTTTAGTGTGTTTGTGTGTGTAATTTTTGTTTGTGTGTGTGTGTGTGTTAGTTTGTGTGTGAATGTTAGTTTTTGTGTGCTTGTAATTGTTCTCGGGATTGTGTATTTTTGTGTGCGTGTGTGTGTGTGTGTGTGTGCGTGTAATTTTTTGTTTGTGTAAGTTTTTGCGTGTGTGTGTAAGTTTTCTTGTGTGTGTGGGTATGTTTGTGTGTGTGTGTGTGTGTGTGTGTGTATGTTTTTGTTAATGTGTGTGTGAGTTTTTTTGTGTTGTTTTGTTTGTTTGTGTGTGTGTGTGTTTGTTTTTTTTTTTTTTTGTTTTTTTTTTTAAGTTTTGGTGTGTGTGTGTGTGTTTTTTTTTGGGTGTGTGTGTTTGTTTTTTTGTGTGTGTGTGTGTGTGTGTGTAAGTTTTTTTGTGCATGTTTTTTTTTGTGGTATTTTTATTTTTGTGGTGCTTGTGTTTTTTTGTGTGTGTGTGTGTGTGTGTGTGTAAGTTTTTGTGTGTGTGTGTGTGTAAGTTTCATAGTGTGTGTGTAAGTTTTTGTGTGTGTGTGTAAGTTTTAATGTGTGTGTGTGTGTAAGTTTTTGTGTGTATGTGTAAGTTTTTGTGCGTGTGTGTAAGTTTTTGTGTGTGTGTAAGTTTTTGTGTCGTCTAATGTGAATTTCAACCATTCAGGCTGGTGGACTAATACCCAAATTCTGAGCTAGTGAATTTCCACCATTCGGGCTGGTGGACTAAGACCCTAATTCGGAGTTAGTAAATTTCCACCATTAAGGCTGGTGGACTGAGACCCCAATATTGGGCTAGTGGATTTCCATCATTCAGGCTGGTGGACTAAGACCCCAATTCTGAGCTAGTGAATTTCCATCGTTTAGGCTGGTTAACAGGGATCCTAATACTGAGCTGGTGAACTAAGACCCTAATTTTCCAACTCTTGCATTTCATGACAGAAATTCAAAATGAACAAGCCTGAAATAGCAAACTAGTCATCCCAAACTATTGGTTTCAGACAACAAACACCAATGATGGACTAAGAATCCTAGCTCTGAAAAGTTCAAATAGCAAACTACACATCCCAAATCGTAATTTTCTGACAACACACACCTATGAGAGGCTATGAAACCTAGCTAATAAAAGCCGGAAATAGCAAATTAACCATCTCAAATCACAAGTTTCAGACATCACTCACCTATGAATGGCTAAGAAATCCAGCTCGGAAAAGTCAAAAAATAGCAACCCACACATCCCAAATCATAGGTTTCAGACAACACATACCTATGAAAGACTAAGAAATCTAGCTTAGAAAAGCCCGAAATAGTAATTTACATATTCCAAATCCTAGGTTTCAGACAACACTCACCTAAGAACGGCTAAGAAACCTAGCTCAGAAAAGTCAAAAATAGCAAACTAGTTACCCCAAACTATAGGTTTCAGACAGCAAACACCTATGAAAGGCTAAGAAATTCAGCTCAGAAAGGTCAAAAGTAGCAATCCACCCATCCCAAATCATAGGTTTCAGACAACACACACCTATGAAAGACTAAGAAATCCCACTCAGAAAAGTCCAAAACAGTAATTTACATATCCCAAATCATAGGTTTCAGACATCATTCACCTATGAAAGACTAAGACACCTTAGCTCCGAAAAGCTTGAAATAGCGAAACTACTCATCCCAAACTCGAAGTTTCAGACAACAAACACCAATGATGGAAAAAGAATCCTAGCTCTGAAAAGTTCAAATAGCAAAATACACATCCCAAATCATAAGTTTCAGACAACACACACCTATGAACGGCTAAAAAATCTAGCTCAGAAAAGACAAAAATAGCATACCACACATCCCAATCATAGGTTTCAGTCAACACACACCTAGGAAAGGCTAATAAATCCAGCTCAGAAAAGTCAAAAATAGCAAACTACGTATCCCAAATCATAGGTTTCAGTCAACACACACCAACGAAAGACTAAGAAACCTAGCTCAGAAAAGTCAAAAATAGCAAACTACTCATCCCAAACTATAGGTTTCAGACAACATTCACCTACGAAATACTAGAAAACCTTAGCTCAGAAAAGCCTGAAATAGCAAACTACACATCCCAAATCATAATTTTCTGACAACACATACCTATGAAAGGCTAAGAAACCTAGCTCAGAAAAGTCGAAAATAGCAAACTACACATCCCAAATCATAGGTTTTAGACATCACACACCTATGAAAGACTAAGAAATCCAACTCAGAACAGCCCGAAATAGTAATTTACATATCCCAAATCATAAGTTTCAGACAGCATTCACCTACGAAATACTAAGAAACCTTAGCTCAGAAAAGTCTGAAATAGCCAACTACTCATCCCAAACTCGAAGTTTCAGACAACAAACACCTATGAGTGACTAAAAATCCTAGCTATGAAAAGTCCAAAAAGCAAACTATACCTCCCAAATCATAATTTTCTGAAACGACACACCTATGAAAGGCTAAGAAATCCAGCTCAGAAAAGTCAAAAATAGCAAATTAACCATCCCAAATCATAGGTTTCAGACAACACACACCTAAGAATGGCTCAGAAATCCTGCTCAGAAAAGCCTGAAATAGCAACCCAAATATCCCAAATCATATTGTTCTGACAACACATACATATAAAAAGCTAAGAAACCTAGCTCAGAAAAGTCGAAAATAGCAAACTACACATCCCAAATCATAGGTTTCAGACACTACACACCTATGAAAGACTAAGAAATCTAACTCAGAAAAGCCCGAAATAGTAATTTACATATTCCAAATCATAAGTTTCAGACAGCATTCACCTATGAAATACTAAGAAACCTTAGCTCAGAAAAGTCTGAAATAGCCAACTACTCATCCCAAACTCGAAGTTTCAGACAACAAACACCTATGAGTGACTATGAATCATAGCTCTGAAAAGTCCAAAAAGCAAACTATACCTCCCAAAACATAATTTTCTGAAAGAGCAAACATATGATAGGCTAAGAAATCTAGCTCAGAAAAGTCAAAAATAGCAAATTAACCATCCCAAATCATAGGTTTCAGTCAACACACACCTACGAATGGCTAAGAAATCCAGCTCAGAAAAGTCAAAAAAATAGCAACCCACACATCCCAAATCATAGGTTTCAGACACCACACACCTACGAAAGACTAAGAAATCCGGTTATGAAAAGTCGGAAATAGCAAATTACATATTCCAAATCATAGGTTTCAGACAACACTCACCTATGAACGGCTAAGAAACCTAGCTCAGAAAAGTCAAAAATAGCAAACTAGTGATCCCAAACTATAGCTTTCAGACAACAAACACCTATGAAAGGCTAAGAAATCCAGCTCAGAAAAGTCAAAAGTAGCAATCCACCCATCCCAAATCATAGGTTTCATACAACACACACCTATGAAAGACTAAGAAATCCAGCTCAGAAAAGTCAAAAATAGCAAACTACACATCCCAAATCATCGGTTTCAGTCAACACACACCAACGAAAGACTAAGAAAAGTAGCTCAGAAAAGTCAAAAATAGCAAACTATTCATCCCAAACTATTGGTTTCAGACAAAATTCACCTACTAAATACTATAAAACATTAGCTCAGAAAATACTGAAATATCAAACTATACATCCCAAATCATAATTTTCTGACAACGCATACCTATGAAAGGCTAAGAAATCCAGCTCAGAAAAGCCGAAAATAGCAAACTACATATCCCAAATCATAGGTTTCAGACACCAAACACCTATGAAAGACTAAGAAATCCAACTCAGAAAAGTCCAAAAAGCAAACTACATATCCCAAATCATAAGTTTCACTCAACACACACCAACGAAAGGCTATGAAACCTAGCTCATAAAAGCCTGAAATAGCAAACTATTCATCCCAAAGTATTGGTTTCAGTCAACACACACCTACGAATGGCTAAGAAATCCTGCTCAGAAAAGCCTGAAGTAGCAAACTACACATCCCAAATCATAGGTTTCAGACAACTCACATCAGCGAAAGACGGGTGCTCGGGGAGAGCCTTTGAGGGTCTGTGGGTCCCTTGAGGGCGGGTGGTCGTTTGGGAGCTGGGGGGGACCTTTGGGGACGGGGGGTTGGGCTTTGGGGGCCGGGGAGGGCATTGGGGGGTCTGGGTGGGCGTTTGGGGGCCTGGGGGACTTTTGGGGACCGGTGGAGGGCCTGTGGGGCGCCGGTGGCCCTTTGGGAGCCCGGGGGACCTTTGAGGACCATGGGTGGGCATTTGGGGCAGTTGGGGGCCGGTGGACGACCTTTGGGACCCCGTTGGTCCTTTGGGTGCTCGTTGGGCCTTTGGGGGGCCCGGAGTTGGTCTTTGGGGGTCGGGGGGGGCCTTTGGGGGCGCCGGTGGCCCTTTGGGAGCTTGGGTATGGCCTTTTTGGGGTCTGGGGCCGTTTGGGGGCCTGGGGACCTTTGGGGACTGGGTGTGGGTCTTGGGGGGGCGGGGGGGGGGGTCCTTTGGAAGCCCAGAGAACCTTTGAGGACCGATGGCTTCCTTCGGGGTTGTGGTAGGGGGATCGGAACCCTTTGGGGTTGGGGTAGAGGACCTCACAACACTGTTCAATTGAAACTTGTGTATTATAACGACCACAGAGTTTCACCATTAAATTCTCTTCTAAAATCTCTTCAAAAATCATATTTTATAATGTCTCTAGCTGTTTCGCCGAAATAATTCCATAAAATAGCTAAAACGGTTTCGCCAAAATTATCCCTAAACGGAATCTCAGCATGTTCCATTTGTTTGGCATCCCTGCGCTGGCTTATTTCAAATTATTTGGAAACCTTTTCGCGCGCTAAGATCAAAACGTCTGCTCGGAAACGATTCTCTTGTTAGAAACAACAAATTAATTTCCCTTTCGTGAATCAATTCTCTTTAGAACAACAAATTAATTCCCCTTTCGTGTCAATCAATCAATCATGACATCATGTGTGATCTAACTGTTTCTCCTAGACAAATCTCTTTGGAAATGCAAAGGACATTAATTAACTTGACGTCATCTGTCAGACATTAATTAACTGTTTCCCGGGAACTCGTAACATTTGGCTTGGAAACAACAATAACAAATACTGTTTCCCGGAAACTCGTAACATCTGGCTTGAACAACAACAAGAAGGAAGTGTCAAAGTTCCTGTTTTTCCATTCTCACTGACAAAATCCATAAAACCATCAAATAATCAACACACATAACCATCCATGAAAACTGACATAAATGTGACAAACTTTCTGTTTTTTCATTCTCACTGACAAAGTCCATAAAACACAACAAAATTCCTGGTTTTTCAAGTGAGAAAATTCCTGTTTTTTCATTCTCACTGACAAAGTCCATAAAACCATCCATAAATGTGACAAAATTCCTGTTTTTTCATTCTCACTGACAAAGTCCATATACCACGTGGTTCTATGCCCATATATGGTGTAGGGTCACGACCTCCTGACCCATCTCTACTCTTGCGAACAAAGGTCAGAATCGGTTAAATGCTGGGAAAAGTAAACGAACTGCAGCTAACCTTGCAAGCAAACGAATCGGTTAAATTTATAATTCAAACATTGGTTGATGAACTTGTGAGATTTAATTAGGGGTTATGGGCCGGGGGTTAGCTGACCTTTATTGTTTTGGTTTAAGTATAAATATATTCTTCATTTTTTGATAGATTTTCATTTATGTACTGTGAGGAGGCGTGTTTGAATCAATATAGACATTCGATTTTGTTTATACGCCAGTGAATGGAAGTGTTTATTTATGTGAGTTTTGTTTCCTATTTATTTATATTTTTTATTTTTTTTTTTTGGTTGTGTGTGTTTTTTTTTGTTTTTTTTTGTGTTTTTTTTTGTTTATTTTGATGTAAGTTAAGGTTTTTAAAAAGAACATTTTTTGTTTCATTTTTTATTTTCTTTTCTTTTTTTTTCCGTTGAGAAAGGCTCCCGGACGTGGGGCCGAACTATTCGGAGTATTTTTGTTTAATTAAGTGTTTATTTTATTGTATTCACTGCTTTATAAAAATAAAACCGCTTTTTCTTGCTTAATTTTTCATAAAAACAATATGATACACATTTCTTAAAACAGTTAAAGGTAACACGCGTTTCAAGCGCCGCATCACTCCAAGACCTCGTGCAAGTTTCGAAGAAATCATATTTATGTGTTTCTTCCAACTAAAATTATTATCAACATAAGATCCCAAATATTTATTTTCAAAAGCCTGTGAAACCGAAAAATTTTCAAATACTATAGAAGCACTATTTACAATTTTTCCTATGCTACTAAAAATCATATAATTTGTCTTAGAAATATTAACAGCAAGATAACTCAAGGAGGTAAACACCAAGAGATTATCCAGCGTTCGGTTTGCTTTATCCACTAGTTTTTCGAGTGACCGTGCAAAAATCGTGAAAGCAGTATCATCTGCAAATGCTGTAACAGTTGCTTCAGACATGTAGAACCTCAGAGTATCGACGAATACGAGAAAGAGTAACTGACCCAGGACTGAGCCTTGTGGAACTCCACATTTACAAGATAGACTCCACTAACAATGTCACCTAACATTACCTTAGTTGACCATCCATACAAATATGATTTAAACCAATCCAAGCAAACATCTTTTATCCCCAGACTAGAAAGGCGACACAGCAACAACTCAAAATCGATAGTATCGAAGGCTTTTCTGAAGTCGACAAAGATCGTTAAAGGAATAAGACCTTTTTTCTAGAGTTCCATAGACTAGATCCAGAAGATGATGAACAGCATGGCTAGTAGAATGTTTACTGCGGAGTCCGAATTGGCTGTCACACAGTATTCCTAGTTTATCCAAATATTTATAACGTCTCCTGTGAATTATCTTTTCGTAAATTTTAGAAAAAATGGGCAATAATGAAATCGTTCGCCAATTCGAAAGATCCAGAAGATAGTGAACAGCATGGCTAGTAGAATGTTTACTGCGGAGTCTGAATTGGCTGTCAGACAATATTCCTAGTTTATCCAAACATTCATAAAGTCTCCTGTGAATTGTCTTTTCATGAATTTTAGAAAAAAATAGGCAAAAATGAAATCGGTCGCCAATTCGGTAGTTCTTCTTTGTTGCCTCCTTTATACAATGGTATTACCTGTGCCTGTTTAAGACCACTAGGGAATTCACCGGTCTGGAGCGATAGATTTATAAAATGAAGTAGACAAGGTAATATATAAACTAGGATAGTATTTACAGCCCTAAGATTAAGCCCATTTATTCCGGCCGAGTTGGACTTCAGTCCTTTAACTGTGCTCTTGATCTCCTTTGCTCTGCACTTCTCGAACGAAAAACTGCGCCCTTCACATCGATTATCAATAAAGGACTTTTCCAGATGTCTTCCAGGCTTTTTAGCTACTTCTTCCTTAATACTTGTGCCAATGTTCGTGAAATATTTTCTAAATTCATCTGCCATTTCCAGTTTATCAGTGATTTCACTTAAATTCACCAACAGACTCTTTACTTGATCATCATTAGTCTTCTCTTTTAAAACCTCATTTATTAGTAACCAGGTCCCTTTTGCATCACCGCTTTTACAATCAAAAGCAGCAGCATAATATGTTGTTTTTTTTTCTCACTGCGACGCGTATGGTTAACTTTTTTTCTCACGCGCTTAAATTCTTCAAACAAACTCACGTTTTTTGGGCTCTGTAAATGTTCTTCAAAAAGCTGGTTTCGCATTTTCATCATTTCAAGCAATTCTGTGGTCACCCATGGCTTTCTCGGCTCATTTTTCTTTTTCCTCATTTTTTTCAGGTTAGGAGAAGACGCTGCATAAACTAGTAAGGGAATATTCATAAACTTGTCAAACGCTGTGCTTGCATTTTGCTCATCGCTAACTTCATCCCATGCTATAGTACTATCTTGGTCTTTCAGCTATCTCAATTTATCATCTCTCATATCTCTATAAACTTTCTTACTTAGGTTTTTAACCGAAGTTTTAATACTATGTATCATACAAACAATCGAGAGGTGGTCAGAAGCAGGTTGAAGGAAAACATCACAGAATGCTTGTCTCAATAGATTTGAAGAAACAAGTATGTTATCAATTAGTGTTGCCGACTGAGAAGTGATACGGGAAGGAATCAGCTTCACTGGGTATAAATCATAAAATAACGCAAGATTTAAAAATTCTAAATTAAAACCATTTAAATTCAATAAATCAAAGTTAAAATCATCAAAAATAACGCACTCTGATCGACTAGACTGGAACCTACTTAAAACTGATCAAACTCCTGAAAAAATCCTCCGGGGTATCCACCCTCCGATCACTCTGAATCCTAAAAAGGGCACTAGAACTGATGATTACCGATCCAATGAGCCCTCTCCGAAGTTTGTACGATCACCCTTTCTATACATACCTTATATGCCCCCAGGGCATAACTTACAACCCTTGCCCTGAAGGCTTTGGGTGGGTTGTCGTTCTCAAAGACATTTTTCCGGACCTTTCAATTGCGTTGAACAAAATAGCTATTTCAAAAATTTTTGTTAGATGTGTTCGGGGAAATGGTGGGCGTGGGAGGGGGGCTAGTTGCACTCTGATTACTTTCGATAATTGAAAAGGGCACTAGCCCTTTCAATTTCCAATTGAATGATATCTTTTTGAAGTTTCTAAGACAACAAATGACCATCTCAAAATTTCTATAAGATGCATTTCGCGAGGCTATGTAGTGTGTGTGGGGGGGAGGGGGGGGCATCCACCCTTTAATCACTCTGAATCTTAAAAAGGGCACTTGAACTTCTGATCGCCAATCCAATGATCCCCCTCCGAAGCTTATACGATCACCCTTTCTATATATACCTTATATGCCCCCAGTTCATAACTTATAACCCTTGCCCTGAGGGCTGTAGGGGGGTTGTCATCCTCAAAGACATAATTTCCGGCCCTTTTCACTACGTTGAACAAAATGGCTATCTCATAATTTTGATTAGATGTATTTGACGAAATAGTGGGCATTGGAGGGGGGTTAGTTGCCCTCCAATCACTTAAGACTATTTAAGAGAGCACTAACCACTTCAATTTCCAATCTTATAAGCCCTTTTAGAAGTCTCTACGACAACAAATGGCCATCTCAGAATTTCTATCAGATACATTTCAGGAACATAGGAAGTGTGGGGGGTATCCACCCTCTGGTCACTTTGAATCTTAAAAAGGGCACTAGAACATCTGATTTCCAATCCAATGAGCCCATTCCGATGTTTCTACGACCACTCTTTCTGTACAAACTTTCTATGACCCCAGGGCATAACTAACAACCCTTGCCCTGAGACTGTGGGGGGTTGTCATCCTCGAAGCCATAATATCCGGACCTTTTAACTACGCTGAACAAAATGGCTATCTCATAATTTTTGATTGGATGTGTTTGGGGAAATGGTGGGCGTAAGAGGGGTGTTAGTTGCTCTTTAATCACTTTTGACTATTAAAAGGGGCACTAGCCACTTCAATTTTCAATCTAATAAGCCCTTTTAGAAGTTTCTACGACAACAAATGGCCATCTCAAAATTTGTATCAGATACATTTGGGGAAAATTTGAGGTTTAGGGGGGGTATCCACCGTCCAATCACTCTGAATCTTTAAGAGGGTCCTAGAACTTTTGATTGCCAATCCAATGAGCCCCCTCCGAGGTTTATACTTCCACCCTTTCTATATAAACCTTAAATGCCCCCAGGGCATAACTTACAACCCTTGCCCTCAGGGCTTTGGCGGGGAGGGGGGGGGGGTTCATCCTCAAAGACATAATCTCTGGATCTTTCAACTATTTTGAACAAAATGGCTATCTCAAAATTTAGATTGAATGTTTTTGGGGAAATGGTGTGCATGAGAGGGGGATTAGTTGCCCTCCAATCAATTTTGACTATTAAAAAGAGCACCAGCCCTTTCAATTTTCAATCGACTGAGCCCTTTTTGAAGTTTCTACGATAACTCCTTCAATGCGAAATGCCCTGGTCTAAAAAAAATTGTAATAAACAAATAAATAATACATTGCGCTCACATCGCTCTTTTCTTAGGCAGCGCTATTGCGCTGCCTATGATAAAAGACTGCATGTATTTTTGCTTCATTTTCATGGCATTGAGTTTCTAGAATATAATAAACGTAAAAATGGCAAATTTTAGACAAAAAATCGGAACTTCTGTTTTGAAATCAGGATGTCCGGTAATGTTTCCCAAAACTTTTTTGAGAGATACGGAAATGTTGCTTAGGTTGCCCAAGAGATTATGCAAAGTTCTATCAGCATTCAAAGTTATTTGATTTCTAAATATTTAAACTTCGAAGCTAGGACATTTTACTGGGTTAAACGATATGCATCCAGGTTGTCAAAACAACATATTTTTAGCATCTTAAGAATAGCTAAGGCTATTAAGTTGAAACTTTCAGTTGAGGGGGATATGAGGGGGATGTTGAACTAAAACACACTGTATGCATCCCGGTTGTCAAAACGGCATAACTATAATATTTCAGGAACGGCTAAGATTTTTAAGTCGGAGGACTAGGAAAGTCAACAGGTCAAAACCAAAATATTGCTACCGTAGCACAATTGGGAACTATTGCCTACTTCTTTGCCTGCTAGAATGGAGCTTTCCACTTAAAATTGGAAACATGGCTCGAAGAAGCGAAGCTTAGCCCAACAGGTTCGGATAGTCCTCTCTGATGACACAGACGGTAAAACTCCACTTGAGCTCACACACTCTACCTTGCTCAAGGACAAGGGAAAACAACCCTTCTTGGCCCCAAATATGAATTACGAGCAGCTTTGTAAAATGTACTCATAGATTCATCAAATCGAGCATTTCTATAAAAAGAAAGGAGATCCACCCTCTCTATAAAAATTGACAACGAAATTACTTTTCTTGGAAAACAATAAATCGTCTAGTTAAACTTGAAACCAACAGAAATTACCACAAACGAGAGTGGAGTTACTCCCCCAAATAAACTCCTAAAGGCTAGGATTTCATTTGCGCCTTACTAAAAACAAAATAGGTTGCTTTAAAAATGATCTAGCGGCATTTTAAAAGTTTTGCTTAGCTACAAGATTTTTGTACTTTTGAATAAAATAAATGAAAAGAAAAAATAGCGAAGATGAAAAATGGCAATTTAAAATGGTAAAACTGAACTGAAAGTCACAAATATATTTATTCTAAAGAAAATGATGGTCTTTTCCTATAAACTTCAATAAAATTTTGTTTTCAATGCTATGACAAAAATAACTTCAAAGATTGGGAGCACACGCCTCTGAAAATCAAGATTGCTTCCTTTTTTAAGCCCCTTTCATTTGGCCCCTCTTATATCACTAAACATACCAAGTCTTATTTTCACGGCACTCTTCCTTAAGCTCCGCCCCGCCCTATCGCTTAAACCATGCAAATAACTGTAACCAAATCCAGCCACAATTTTAGAAATAAAAATTCGACCTTATTTTTGTGTTGTGTCATTTTAGAGGAAATTTACCTTCTGCCAGTAAAGTTCAGTGAAAACGTTCTGAAATAATTTGCGAAGACCCTTTAGTCATACTTCTCTTGAATTTAGTGTTTCCAAAGGTACATTTCTCTTTCAGGCTTCAATGATACTGAAGCGCGACGTTTGGGACAGCATGTTAAAGTCCTGTGCTGGGTGATGACTGGACCTCAAAACCACGAAAAGAAAGCAATTCACGTCAAAAAGACATGGGGAAAGCGGTGCAATTTTCTTGTTTTTATGAGCTCTGAAGAAGGTGTCTTTTTTTGTTTTGTTTTGTATAGTCCTTATTTTTTTTTCCTGGAGAAGGGGAATTAAGAACAAAAACTGGTTAAATTTCTTAGGCCACAAACTACTTAGTTCTTCTAAGGGTGTTTCTGAACTTTCTCTAGACGATTTCACCTCCTCTTTAACCTCTTTTAAGCAGCTATGTGTGTAGAACTACTGAGAACTCCAGGAATATATTAAGCTCTGTAAGTGCCTCAAGGTTCTCACCCGAGAATTTTTAGGTTTATCATCACATTTACTAAGGGTCATGTATTATTTAATTTGCCCCTCCTAATCTTGTGAAGTAATGTTGTGTCTTGTGGGCTATTTTCTTCTGTATGAACTATCCGCTATCAATTCAACAGCGCGCTTTTATTTTATTGGCAAGACCATTGAAAGATCTTAAGCCAAACTGGCCAGCCATGACAAAAACCAAATAAAGGAAAAATCTCAATGAAAAAAACAACAAACGAGACTGCGGCCAGTGGAGAGAAAAGAAAAGATAAATGCAGAACAACGCGAATATTTCGCCTGTATCACAAACAAGGCGTCTTCAGCACGAACGACAGAAGAAAAACAAGTTAAAATAAAATAAAAACAATAAAACCACCACCAAAACAAAAAATATACAATTGGCGCAAACTGATCCACGTAGTTTGCGTCAATTGTATATTTTTCGTTTTGGTGGTGGTTTTATTGTTTTTTTTTTATTTTAACTTGTTTTTCTTCTGTCTTTCGTGCTGAAGACGCCTTGTTTGTGATACAGGCGAAATATCCGCGTTGTTCTGCATTTATCTTTTCTTTTCTCTCCACTGGCCGCAGTCTCGTTTGTTGTTTTTTTCATTGAGATTTTTCTCTTTGTTTGGTTTTTGGCAAGACCATTGGTACATAATCAAGTAATGAATGATGCAGAAACGTCGGTAGGAAAGGGGAAAAGATAATCGTAAACAAAGTATAAGATGTGTGAGAGATATAAGTGAAAATGGGCTCGATTTAGGATCTTTTTCCAGCAGAGTTTGCGTGAAACGCAAAGAAAGTTGTATTTTTTTAGTCTAAATATGCTAAGTATTTCTGAGGAACGAATCATTTCATCAGTCTGTGGCGGAACTTTAGCTGGCTATGTGGTGGTATGATATAAAGGTAATCTGAGAGGTATTCTCAAATTGTAGTTTATCCATCTCCAATCTGTATATGGTTTCTTCTTGTATTTCGGCATAACACTAGTCTAAGCTTTGAAAATCTTAATGGAGCCATTTATGGTTCTAAACATGCCTTTTTGTCGTCGTCTCAGAAAGTATTTACTTTTTTCTAGTCACCTAATGTTTCTGTATACTTGAAAATAGTTTCCTGGGGTTTTGTCTTTGAAGGTAGATATAATGGCTCCCTGGGCTGGTGAAAACTATTGTCTGGATATGTTTAATCTTTGAAGGTGGTTGAATCCCTGAGGGGAAATCAATTCTGTGTCTTTTAGTTTTAACTCGAGGCATTAGTCTGGTCTCTGTAAGTAGTAAATTACTTAGTGATATTATAGTTTTTAGACAGAGAGATGCTGTAGACAAAATTTTAAGAGAAGAACAGTGCGGTTTTAGAAAAGATAGAGGATGTGTCAACCAAATTTTCACTCTTAGGTTAATAATTGAGAAGTGCCTTAGTTGTCAAACACCTTTGGCCCTCATTTTTATAGATTATGAGCAAGCGTTTGATTCTGTTGATAGAAGATCTTTAGTAAAGGTTTTATCCCTGCATGGTACACCAGACAAATACATTAAAGTGATTAGTGCTATGTATGAGAATAACACTGCTGCGGTTAAGGTAGAAAATGAGGTTAGCTGCTGGTTTTGTGTTAAGTCAGGAGTTAAGCAGGGTTGTGTTCTATCCCCCTTTATATGGAATAGTTTGATGGAGTCTGTCTTAAAGAGCACAAGAAAGGCAATGGGAGACCACGGAATCAAATGGGGAGGAAAAGTCTCCTGGACATAGATTATGCTGATGATTTAAGCATCCTAGATGACAGTTTAAGCGAAATGAATGGACTTTTAGAGGTATTGCGAGTTCAGGGTGCTAGAATAGGTTTGAAAATTAATGTAAGGAAGACTAAGTCACTAAGGCTAGAAATAAGTGAAGATGAAAAGGTGACGTTGGATAATGAAAAGATTGAGCAGGTGGGAAACTTCACTTACCTTTGTTGTATTATTAGTAAAGACGGTGGGAGCAGTGAAAATGTTAAAAGTAGAATAGCCAAGGCTCAAGGTGTTTTTTCAGAGTTAAAAAAGGTTTGGAAGAATAGTAAGATAAGTCTGAAAACCAAGATTAGAATATTAGAAGATACAGTGATGACAGTGGTCAAATATGGCTCTGAAGCATGGGCGCTCAGAAAAGCGGATGAAGATTTGCTAGATGTTTTTCAGAGAAATTGCTTAAGAATTGTTCTGGGTACCGGGCTAACTGGCCGTATTTCAAATAATAGGCTATTCGAAAAATGTGGTTCAATACCGCTCTCTAGGGCTATAATGAAAGAAAGGTTGAGGTGGCTAGGGCGCGTTGTGCGGATGAAGGATGACAGATTGCCAAAGATTTTTCTTTTCGACCATCCGTCTAGGGCTAAACGGAAAATAAGTTGTCGTCATATGGGGTGGAAGGACGTCATAAAGAAAGATTTAAAGGAAAGGGGAACTTCGTGAGCGGGTGTAAAAACGTAGGCTTTGAATAGACTGGGACGGAGGAGGAGCGTGCGTAGCTGTGTTGGCCTCAGGCGGCTTGGTGCTGCGGTAAGTTGTTAGTACTAGTATTTGTTTAGTTTTAACAGGGGAACCCATATTTTGAATTAATTGACTGGGCTTACTGTGATGTAAAGATTGTCAAACCAGCCATTAGGTTTATAGACTGCTAATTTTTTTTATGTTTCGTTGAAAATAATGATCCCTCGCCGTAGAAAACTTAGAAACAAGAAGCAGTAGACTTAGAGTCCATGCTTTTTGTTCATTTTGAAATTTTCTCGTTCGACTACCTGCTTTTCCATTTTTCTCATTTAAAAATTTACATTTAATATCTGTTCTTTCTTTAGACCCAATTTTGCCAGCAATTAAGCTTCCTGTGGGAGAGGGGCGCCAAAACCTATGGGGGAAAACAAGAGAAGCTTTTAAATATGTCTATGACAGATATCAGAAGGAATATGACTGGTTTATGAAGGCTGATGACGACACGTAAGTTTTCCTTCTTTTGTTAGAATATGATTCATCGCACTCTCCGCAATAGCGTAGACTGTAAGAGCGATGTATATTTTATGTACTATTGTTCAAAATTGTCTTCTAGCCTCATTATATTGAACGGATAGATAGATATGAAACAAAACGATAGTCTTAAAAAGTCGGGGATGGCTTATTTAATCACAAAATTTGCGATCTATTGCCCCATTCAAGTCAACAAACCGAACAGAAAGCATTCCCCCTTTTTCTGTGCCCTTTCAATTCTCGGGCGCTCCAACGGTCCTGCGTAGTATCAGAGCAAAATTTCAAGATAATATTGTAGTATTAATGGTGGAAAAGTTGGATAATATGCTTCTAGGGAAGATATTGTGTTGAAAAAAGGGCAAGTTTGACAAGTTGTGCAAATGCCCTGTTTGAAAACGGAGGCTTCCTAAAGTTTTAGTTAAAAGGCAGTCATATTGCACGCTTATAAAGCCAGAACCGTGGAAAATGTATAATTTGATTACTTAAAGTGGTGCTCGAGTACCTACCTCCTTTACGTCGCACATATAGACATGTTGTACCTCTTTAGACCCATTACCAGTCAGGAATCGTTTAGGGAATCGTCCTAAATTATGAAATATTCGCTGCTAACTGACCCCTCCTCTGCTCAACTTCGCACATTTACACATGTTGCCTCTCTTTTAAATTATGATTTTCAGGGGTTATTTAGGGAATGGTTATGAATATTAAACGTTTACCGTTAAAAACTACTTTTGGAAATTGACCAATTGCATTAACATAAGCCACAATATAAAATTTGAGGATATTTAGCAATAAAGTTTTTAATGCTAAAAAGTTTTTTGCAGAAAGTTTTTAATGGCTAAATGGACCAGAGGGTCTTCAGAGGAGTTTTACCCTCACAGCCCCGCAACATCAGGTTATAATTTCAAGGCTTTAAACAAATTTTAATCAAAGTAGACGAATAGTCTGAAAAATAAGCCTCTGGGCACGAAATAACACTTGTAGTTTCAGAGGCAAGGGTGCCAAACTTTGTAAACACTTCATTTAAAAATAGAGACTATGCTAATGCAATAGCATCAACTTAGTAAAGAGTGATGCGTCTCTGTATAGTATTACTTTTTTACTCATCGTGTGGAATTGATCATCGTAGAAGCTGGAGTAGGGCTCATTCGAATGTGTCCTTTATACTCCCTGGTGCCACTGCAGCCCACTTGCCATTGCATCCCAATTTTAGGCTAATACATTTAAAACGGTCGAAAGATCGACAAACAGTGCCCTTTGGGTAATATGAATCGTGCAAAGCAGGGACAAGGCAACTGAGTCACGCTAATAGTCCACTTATGATAAAGGCTTCGTGCACACATATTAATAGAAAGTAAATTCGAGGTTTTCGAATAAAAATTTTTAGGTTAATATTGCAACACAGGTTTAAAATCAAAACAGATTACGCACAGTAATCTAGTGTCTTTATGCAGGATACAGACAAATAGTGTCGGTATTGTAAGATTTCTGTGCATTCCTGATTTTAAATAAGAGCCTTACAATGTAAAAGTTTAAAATCAAATCATAGTATGCGTATGCTTCACAAACAGAGCTCTATTTAAAATAAAGATTTTATTTAAGGATTTCGACGTTGTTGATTACAAATCAACGATTATGCTCATTTTTTTTATGCCATTAAACTTATCTGTGAACCATAAGCGATTTGCGTAGTTTAGAGTTCTTGCCTCTGGGACTGCTTGGGTCAAGTCATGCCAAGAGTCAAATTTATGAATCTTTCAGTTAGTCTGAACAAACTAACTGTCCAGAAATTTCGATCGTCGCCGTTGGTTACGGGAGGTACCACCTGGGGGTAAAAAGTGTGTGGAAGGTGTGTTAACTGCTCGATCACTTTAGATCGTTAATAAAGGCACTAGAACTTTCAATTTCCCATTGACTGAGCTCCCTCCCCAGTTTTCAGGAATCACCATTCCATAGGAAATAATATTATTGCTCCCTCTTCTGCATATTTCCGCCTAGTCTAGTTCTTTAATAGAGAGGTAACGATGCTATACTTTCCTCGAGTCTAAATCATGCAATGGTTTTTAGTCTCTATAATGGTTGGGCCTGAAGTGGTACCTTAAGGATTCAGCTCCTTCTCACCAGTGCCGTGCACATATTCAGCATATCGAATGCACATATTTTTCTTTCGACTCGCGATCACTCAGGGATCATTTACGGAATAAATATAAATGCTTAGAGATTAAATATTAAAATTAATTATATTAATGTGTTAATTATACTTCAAAATAGGTCTGCAATTTGAGCATTGAGAACATTAAAGAAACCATTCAACCAATAAAAATAACATTTTTGTGTTTCAAAAAAAAACAAAAAAAAAACACCCAGCCCTACTCATACTGCCGCTACTACTACTACTTCCACCACCACCACCTTTTCACGATACTCTATATGATAGATGGACGTGTTGTAAGTTTTTGAAATCAAAAATATGCAAGCATTTATTAGGTCTGTAAAAATGACGGGGGGGGGGGTAGCCTGTCCCCAACTCCATACTTATAGACATGTTATTTCTCTTTGACTCATTCAGAGATCATTCAAAAAGTAGTTCCAAATTATTAAGCGCTTGTCATACAATTAATTGTTATAATAAATTAATTATATTATAAAATTAACTGTGTTGATAGATTAAGTTACAGTATGAAATTTGACGAAATTTCGTTCTATGGGGAGCATTCAGCCAGCAAATTTTTTTTTTTTTTTTTTAATATCCAGCCTGCCACGATTACTACTACTGTTAACGGTACTGTCACTACTGCTCTTACTGCCGGATAAATTACCATTTTCTTGATAATTTTCAAAAATAAAACTGACATTTAGTTCTCCGGCTTACGTGCTTGGCTGATTTCAATCTAAATGTAGTTGTGTCCCGTTTTATGCCTATGTAGCCTTCTAGTTTTTACTTATTTAGTCTAAATAGTTTTTACGATTTAATCTAAATAAATTTTACGATTTTGTTGAATTTAATTCCTGCACATTTATTTTAGCTTCGTGGTGGTAGAAAATTTGCGGCATATGTTAAGCTTGTATAACGCGTCTGAACCGATTTACTTCGGTCATAAGTTCAAGCCTTATGTTCGACAGGGCTATATGAGTGGAGGAGCAGGCTATGTACTTAGCCGAGAAGCGTTGAGGCGTTTTATAGAGGAAGCGTTTGGAGATAAGAAGAAATGCCGACAAGATCCCGGTGGTGCTGAAGATGTGGAAATGGGTTAGTGAGAAATTTTTAATGTTTGATAAATATTTTGTGCTTATGTATTAAACGTACTCTTTTTTGTACTGCTAAAGAAGTCAAGTTTGGTTAATGCTAATGAAATAAAATAAAATAGGATGAATATATAATAGTTAGAAACAAATTTGGGCTTGATATTTGCACATTAGGGGGGAGGGGGGAGGCAAAGCATACCATATATTAAATATGTAACCTAACCTAGGTACCTCTCCCCCCCCCCTAAACCCAAAAAAACAACAGTTTGAATATCGTAAACGCTATGAAAACCATGCTTTGCATTGCATGACTATAGCGGTCTCTTGAATTAATTCGTCTTTAGCGGGTTTTTCGTGACTCGTTTCACTGCGTTATATAAAAGAGTACGTTTAATACATAAGTACCAAATATTTTCTATCACCCCTGAGTGTTTTGTCGTTAGGGTTGATTTTGCAAAATGTAAGGGATATTTCTTATTTTACAGAAGTAAAAGCGAAAATTATTTTACTGCTGAAGATCAAATTCAAAAATATTGTCAAAATGATAAATATTGTTTTTGGTATTTGTTTAATGCTAAAGAGGCATAAAAGCCCTATTCTGATTTTTTTTTTTTTTTTTTTTTTTTTTTTTTTTTTTTTTTTTTTTTGCTCTTTGAAATGCTGTATTTTTTGCTGTATGATAATAGTAATAATGATAATGCTTTTCTTTACAAGCCCCCTGGGACATTTTGGGTCCCATATAATGGGAATCTATAACTAATAGTAAATGCTCTCCACCACACAGTTTAAATTTTGGCTTAAGGATTCCGTAGGACTTCCTGCTAGAACATTTTCTGTGAAGTCAAAAGCGCCTTATTGACGCGTAACTATGGTATCGTATTTTGAGTTTGAACTGTATTGAATCATCATCGTAAATATAACACCCACTATTAACAAATGTAGACAGAGATGTAGAACTCAATGTATTTTCTTTATCACAAGAAAGAAATCAACAAGAAAATGAACACTTTTCAAAAAGAGAAAGAACGAGAACAAGAGGAAAGTAAAAAAAAGTAACTGGAGATAGATATAAGAATCACCAAATAATTTACAAAATACAAGAATAGCCATCTGCTGTAAGCTGAAGCAACTACTTTCTTTTAATTGTTTTTAAATGTGAGCACGGATGGTGATTCACTGACTAATTCGAATCACTCGTATTTATTCGCAATGAGAGAAAATTGATACCTTGCACTTAATCTTGATTTCCATTATAAAAAAAAAACGGGAGAATAAACTTGTTGAACAACTTTGGGGAAAAAAGAGGCGTGAGAGGAAAAGTAGTTGCCCTCCAATGTTTGCCCTCAATGTTTGGTCAAAACTAGCAAACTAGTTTCCCTCAATGTTTGGTCACTTAAAAAAGGCACTAGAACTTTTAATTTCCATTTGATTGAGCCCTCTTGATATTCTAGGACCATTGGCTCGATACTATGACCCCCGAAAAAGACGCAACAAAAAAGAAACAATTAAATGCGCGTTAACATGGAAGTTTGAAACCTCTAAAGTAAAGTTTTCTGATACGCTGGATCTGACTGTGTGATTTTCTTCAAGATTCCTTCACTTTTTGGGGTGTTTCCTCGAAGATCAGGCAAATGACCTTTTTCGAAGATCAGGCAAATTTTTTCAGGCTCGTAGCTTTTGATGGGTAACACTAAACTTAATGAATCTTATATATTTGGAATCAGCATAAAAATCTAATCCTTTTGATATATCATTGATATCGAAATCCGTTTTAAGAGTCTCGGTTACTGTTGAGCCGAGTCACTCCTTACTTACAGTTCGTTATGACGAACTCTTATAAATGACAATATTGATTTTCCAATCGAAAGTTCCAGTCCCCTAAAAAAAAATGATCTTCGTGTTTGATTTTCAAAAACCATATATATATATATATATATATATATATATATATATATATATATATATATATATATATATATATATATATATATATATATATATATATATATATATATATATATATATATATATATATATATATATATATATATATATATATATATATATATATATATATATATATATATATATATATATATTGAAAAAAAATGTTATACAACATTTTCTTTAGCAATTCAATGTGATTTTGCTGTCACTTTTTTCATGCTTTTTGCATTAGGTGTTCGAGTCAATTGTCACCTTGAGTAATTTCGCATGCGTCATACATGGCAAAAGCAATAAGACCATCCCTGGGAAAAATGGTGTATCTTTTGCTCTTTTAAATGTGTATAAATGTGACATCACACATGTAAAAAAGGTTTTTCCAAAATTAAGGCTCTAAATGAATTTTCTGAATCTCGTGACCTCTCTATTGTGTTTTCAGGACAAAGAATATCAGTGCACCAATTTTCAAAAAAAAAATGGAGCCGTTTCCAAGAAAAAAAAAACATATATACAAACATAAATACATACATACGCAATTACTCGCTTAACGAGAATAGTATATATATTGATAAAGAATCTTCATTCTGAGATTAAATCCATGCTTTGTACCATATATATGTATTTGTGTGGACTTATTGTGGAATTATTGGAGTGAGATAAAAGGAAGTTGTATATAACCCACTAATAGCTCGGAGTTATAGTTTAAGTTTGTTTATTAAGTTTTTAATATTATCTTCTATCAACTGAAGCTGTTTTTAAATGAATTCCTGCGCCTTTTTTCTGGTTTGATATTTTATTGGGGAATGCAAGCACTTTTAAAATGACATTTCTTATTGAGAAAAATATTCGGCTTAACGCTTAATAACGTCGTTATTTTTGGTTTGCTGAAAGTCTCCGCGATGTGAACATAAATCTGGAGTCGATTAACATCTTACTGGGATATTAGTATGATTAACTGGGATCCCATGTATGATTAACATCATACTGGGACCCGAAATGCATTTATTGAACCTTAAGGCTTTATGTTAGTATTCTCTGTAACAAATTCATCTCCATTGAATGCATAAATGACGCTGTCCCATCAATCATAGTTCATTTATTTTAGAGTTTTATTAGAGATGATTCTCTTTTTTTTTAGGTAAATGTATGCAGAATGTTGGAGTCAGAGCAGGAGATTCTCGTGATGAATTTGGTAAAGATAGATTTTTACCTTTTACTCCTGAACATCATTTAACCCCAGGTCATGTTGATAAGAGCTTTTGGTGGTGGAAATGGATATATTACCCTTCCCAAGAGGTAAATGTCTATATAACCCACTAATCTGTTGATGTGCCATGATTACTTATCTGCTTAGCAAAATCATCTGTTTTTTTGCGTTTATTACACGAGAAATTTCTTTTGTCTCCGTTCTTTGGGAAGCATGTGTTGTTCCCCTTGAGGAAAGGGGCATAACTGTTTGCGATGTTTCGCCAATAGTACTTTAAATAACTCCCAGACGAATTCGCTTTTTCCTAGTCATTTCATCCCCTCTTTTGACCTCTCCTCCCTTGTTCTGCCTTAACAAAAAAAATAGCTCGATAAAGCTATTCCTGAATTTCTGTTTTTATTCCATATACTTATGCAGAATATAAGTATATATAGAATATAAGTATGCATAGAAATATAAGTATTATATAGAATATATTATATTCCATATATATTATATATATATATATATATATATATATATATATATATATATATATATATATATATATATATATATATATATATATATATATATATATATATTTATATAGTTATAGAATATAAAATAGTTAGTAATGATGCAAAATGCTATTGTTGTTTTCGAAACAAAAGTTTTACCCACAAATCTACGTATGTAAAATCGAATGTTTGTCTGTGTGTCTGTCCTGTATGCTTTACAACACGGTTTTTCTGATCGCCAAGAAACTTTAAGAAGTTTTGAGTACACTCTTACGAAGGTTTTAGGTATAAAATCTCCCTCCTCCCCCAATGCCCTCTTAATATTTTTCGCGCTGATTGAATTTAGAGGTCCCTGAACACCAGTACTTGACAGTTCCTTCCGTTCAAATGTCTTATTATTCACATCTTTTGGATATTAGTAATTCAACAACGTCTGACGGGCAAGTTAATAAACTTAACCTTTTAAATTTCGTATAGAAATTATTCTTTATATGAGGAGGCTGCCCCTTCCTCTTCCCTTGCTCTTTACTCCAAAGTTTGATTGTGTGTCCCAATTCTTTAAGATTGACGCCTGAAACACAAGGTCCGTTGAATTTGAATGAGAAGTATTTTAAACAACTTTAAGACCTTGGAGTAAAGAGCAATGATTGAGGAAGGGGCAGTCCCTCTCATGAACGGAATAATTTATAGTCATTTTAAGTTATAATGTTGCTTCTTACTTTCAATTGAAAAAACTTATTTTTTTCGTTAATATGTCTTTGGGGAGAAAGAGGGCGTGGGAGGGGTGCTAGTTGCCCTGCAATCTTTTTTGGTCACTTAAAAAGGGTTCTAGAACTTTTAATTCTCGTTTAAATAAACCTTATATTCATCTTCTAGGTATTTTTTTTCGACATGTAAACGCTGAAAGAAAAAAAAAGCACGCATCCATCACCTTTCTTCTGTCACAAAACACAACATTCCACATTTTTGCAGATAGAAACTTGAAATTTATACAGTAGGGTTCTGTGATATGATGAATCTGATAGTGTGATTTTTATCAAGATCGCTTGACTTTTGCCTCCCCCCCCCCTGTTTTTTGAAAATCAGGCAAATTTTCTAAGGTTCTTAGTTTTTTTTTTATGGATAACATGAATTTTTTATATTTGGAATCACCATAAAAAGTCAATTCTTTTGATGCTTTAAATGTTATCAAAATTCCTATTTTTAGAGTTTCGCTTACTATTGGGCCGCTTACTATTCGCTCCTTACTTACAGTTCGTTACCACTAACTGTGTGATATTAGCATTTCGATTCCATAGTACCCAGGTGTCTCTACGATTGTATCACTATTTTGAAATTCGAGTATTCTAATTCAGTTGGCGGCAGTTTTTTTTTCCTTCTTATTGCAGATTTCCAGTTCAACAAACAATAAAATTAGCGATGAAAATTCTGTCATGCATATTATTTGAATCCGTTCCCTAAATGTCAGGGTGGTGTTTTTACAGATATAATGTATTTCTGTAGAGAGGTAGTACTAGCCTTTTTCTCATTAGCTGGCTTTTTGACTGAATTGCTCTTATAAACAATATAAAAATATAAATATAAAAATGCAATATAAAAATGAAAAACATGGTACAGTGATTAAAAAAATATAAAAATGAATAAAAAATGAATAAAATGAATTGAATAAAAAAAATATAAAAATGAAAAATTATACAATATAAAAATGAAAAACATGGAAAGGTTGCACTCCCCCCTCCCCCCTCCTTGCAGTAAGAGAAATTCTCACTGATTTGCAGCAGGAGAAAGCTAGAAGTCCCATATTTGTCTGGAGCAAATTAACAAATATTTACTTTAAATCTTTGGGACTATTTTTTCTTACTTGGAGAGTATAAATTTTAAACAAGGTTAGTTGGTGGAAAGTGTAAGCCTCAGGTCATACGTTATAATAGGCTGTTAGCATTACAATTTAGGTTGGCAAACTTGTGATTAACGCAATTTACGGCAAAAAACCAATTTCTTTTTTGGAATGTTTGACCTAATCGCTTCGCCAGCTTTTTTAGGATAGTGATTAAGACAAGCATTATGAGTTTGTAAAATATAAAGGATGGAATAAAAGTAGAAGTAAAAATAATGACAACTCTGTCATTTGTGAATCCGCTTTTATAAAACATCTTAATGTTAATTGACTTTTAACGTTTTTTTTTCTTGATTTCTTACCAGTGACTAGTCATTTTCTATAGTAGCAATATGAATTAAGCCGCCTTTTCATTTATAGATTCCTGGTGAAGCTTGCCGAGCGATGCTAAAACCCGATACCAGACAAAACGCACCTCGAACTATGCAGGCGTAGTCCAAGCGATTGAGGTGCATTTTGGTCCACAGGTTTTTTTTATGTCACCGGTTTAGCTTGGCTAAGATGTGGTCTTAAACATTCTTGTCTTGATAATAGTTTTCCATTTTTTAGGGTGTCAACTGCTGCTCTGATAGTGCCATTTCATTCCATTATGTAAACCCTAGTGTTATGTATGTTCTTGAGTACCTTATATATCATTTAAATCCCCATGGGATCATTCCTAAAACTTCAGGGATACCAGCAGCGCCACCTGACTATGAAGGAAAGGCAACTCCGTGGGTTGGAGTATCATAGATGGCAGCATTTAGCAAAAGAATGTGCCTTGCTGAAGAAGTTTCTAATTTTATTTCTGGCAATTGTTTGTTTTTGTTTTTTAATTTTATAGTTTTGGATTTTTCATTTTTCCTTTGGTTTTGTTATTGTTGGGTTTTCTTTCAAATGTATAAGCTAGTCAAATGATACATGTCACTGGTCTAAGTAGTTATTGTGCTGTGTAACTATTTAAGAGGCTTTATTGAAAAAAATTGAAACCTTCTCAGGCCTTTTGCATGGTGGATGTATCAACAACTCTCGCTTTGAATCACATAACGGAGTGTGGATATCTACTCTTTAGTGAATTTTCACTACTTTTGTGGAATTTTTTTAAGCGATGGAGAATAATATATTTATATATATTGCTATTTATGTTGCATCCTATCAAAAATATTCTGATTAGTTACTTGGCTTATGTTAAAATCTTGTCGAATTAAAAATCTAAAATCCCATTCTAAACCTCTTTTCATTTTTGACATTAAAGATGACTCAGAGTGGCCGGGTGAAGGGATAAAGATTAACTTCACTTCCAAAGCTGTTCTGCTTTGTCTGGCGGAGGGGAGTAACATTTGGTATACCAGTAATCCTATTCGGAGGTATTAATATCTTGTAAATTTATACCTTCGTTTCTTGGAAATAAGAGGAGCTAGACCCTTCCAGGCCCTAGCTAATTCTAGCTAATAATACCATTTCGACACTTAGACTTAATTATATTTTTAATTTAGTTGACCAGCATTATGCTGCTGATAGTGCTAGTGGTTTTGAACCTCGTAGTGACGTTTTAAATCGCTAACACCTAAAACATGAAGAAATTTTGGGTGGGTCTCGAAACCCCTCCTCTACTCCCGCGCGTGTACCTAGGCTAAAGGGCAGCTCTACCGCAGTCAGCAAACATAAGGAAATGTTGCGAATGTTGTTCCTATTAATTTTAGAAGTTGTTGATTCATTAGTTGAGTGATTTTCGTTTTGCAGCCAGCTTTTTCGTTAATTAAAAATGTTAATACTGTTAACTCCAGCAACTTTCTGGCGAAACAAAAAAGGGTTTTACCTTCTAGTGCTCTTGCGCGGAATTACTAATTGAACATGAGTCACTGCTATTCAAGAATATATTAATCTAATATATTTTGACTATCTCTGGCATGATATGACATGGTCCAAAAGAAGGTGACCTACCTAATGATATCAAGAGGAATTGGTTACCAATTAGCACAAGTGTGCCTCTGAAAGCAAAGTTCATCAAAAATACTCATTGGAGAGTACAACATCGGTTATAAACTGATTCATGATATAGCCAGGTCTAATGCAAAAATAAAAATATGTGTCTAGTGTTTTTTTTTTTCACAATCAAAATGTGTGTAGTGCTATTTCACTGTTTTTGTTAAGGGGTAGTTAAAATCTGTAAGATTTGCCATCGTTTTTTATATAGAATTGTCTCTAATTTTTACTTTTGAGTCTAGGGTTGTTGTTTTTCGGATAATTTTTTTTTTTTTTTTTTTTTTTTTTTTTAATCCGTCTACAATGAAAATTTTACTATATATTTTTTCTATTATATGCACCTCCGAGATTCTAATTGAATAAAAACCACGTTTTTATTTTTAAAATTTTAGCGTCAAGTCGTTTGATTTACTCTGATGGTTTGTTTACACATTGCGGAAATCTGTCCGTTTCTGTTCGAACTATGGCTAAAATAACGCTGCTTTTTAAGGCAAAGATTTTAAATTATTGCAACAGCGTGACCTATGTTCTTACCCTCTTCCGAAAGCTGTTGAGCAAAAGAGAGCCAAATGACACCATTTTTCTTAGTTTTCTTATAGCCTGGGTGCGCAGGATCATAGAAGCTGGTGTAGCCTTGAACCAAAGTTATAAGATCGTGTAGTTTTTGATAATCCATACCCATGGTTTTATTCATTTAAAAACCTTGCCAAGATTCCGTCCTGATTTGACCAAAACGTTGCGGAAAGCTAGAGATTTTTTCTAGCACGAAAACAGATAGAATTTCCGCACGGATTGCTAAATCGACATGAATTTCCACAATGTGTAAACGAACCATTATCTTTGTTTGCAAAGCCTCGATATTAAAAAATAATAATAACAAGAATAAATGCAATTTGGATGACACTTTGAGCTCGGAATACATAAATGCTTTGGTTTAATATAAGAAAGTTTCAACTATTTAACAATAAATATTTACGTAATTTTTTTGGACTCCAGTTTGACAAATTTTTAACTACAGTAACCTTGGTATATTCTCGTTATTCAAGGGAATATGCGAACGTCATCAAATTTAAAGTCATCGTCATCAAACGTCTTCGTATTTTATCCCATTAGATACGTTTTCACATTAAAATCAGAATCAGCAATGTAATTTTTTTTTATTCTCCCTCCTTTTTTATTAGTCTATTTAGCCTTTAAACCACCCACTTAAACAAAAAGCGGTTTCTAAGACGCTTTAAAGAGGGGATCTAGTCCTCTTGTTATGCGGTTCATTAGGTTTGCTCAGGTCTCTGTGTTTTGAATTGAAAATATCATGAAGTTCCTTAAAAAGGATTCGCTTGTTTGTCGTTCGAAAACTGAACTAAAATTGGCTTTTTGTTCTGATGTTTTAGGGGAACCGGCAAGTTATTTTTGACTTCTAAGATGACTTGAGTTTCTTAGAGATTTTCAATTTTTTGTTGTATCTCAAACTGCCATTTTGTAATTTATTGACAGTGTTGTACCTAAAGTTGGTAAGCTTTAAATTCTGCCAATACCGTAATTTTTTCAAAGTCCTGGGGGGGGGGGGCAAATTTGGAGCCATTTGTTCTTAAATCAAGTGGAAGTGACAGTGAAAACTGAAAAATGAGCCATAAAGTACCATAAAGGTAAAGATATACTAAAGAAAACTTAGCTGTTTCTATAGATGCTTGTTTTGTGCAGGCTTATCTTAGTTTTGACCAGATTTTTGAAGAAACTAATTTTCAGCTGGGGGGGGGCTGAGGTCTATGAGGGGCAGTTGTGCCCCTTCCCCATAGCAAGCTATGCCCCTGGATTATGCTCAATTTTTTAGAAGCTACAGATATTTAAGCTGGGGTTTTGAAAACCAGATTCAAATAGACATAGTCTAGCGTCTGTAAAAACGTGCGTAACGAGAGTCAACCTCTAGCCGTGTAACAACCTCTAATCACGTCTGAAACTCTTTATCTGTTCGGAATTGTTTGAACGCGGCAAATATGTCCGTTTTGTTCAAGTATATAATTTACTTTCCTCTTGAGCAAATTTTCTATCTGATCGTTGTCAGAGATGTTCACTTTTTTTTAAGTTAAAATCTGAAGGCTGCTTTTTGCACCTGACGAGCTTTAAGTAGGGAACAGTCGGTAAATTCCTCTCAAATTTTATATTTGCCATTGGGAACGTATGTTGTTTATACGTTTGTATTTTATTTGTGCCAAATTTATGTGAATAAATATTTGTTTCTCCTCTTTTGTACTGTTGTTCTTTTTTCAATGCATAAAAAATCGTTGAAATTATCATTTACTTTCATTTACCTTTTAAATCGTTTTTTATTTATTAACTAATTTGCTGAGCATGCTAATTTTGTTTAAGCTGCCTTGGTTTATTTTTTCATAAGGAAACGGTGAATGCAGCCGTCAAAAATCATACATGGGAATAGTAATAAGTTGTTGAGACGTTAAAGTAGTTCAGTGTCAGTGAAGGTTTTGCAATGATGTAATTTTTTTTTTCTAATTTTAAAACCTTACAAGTTGCATGGATAAAGAATCAAATTAAACAATTTTGCTGTTGTTCGGTACTAGTTAATTTCTAATTACAAATAAATTACTTTCTTTCTAAATTGCAGCAGGATGAACATAAATGAGAAATTTCAAAGTGTCTCCCAGTAGATGTGTGTTTTATCGACATATTGCATAAATATGGTTAATACTCATGAACCATGTAGCAGGTTATGCTTTTGATTTTCTACATATTGAAAATAAGTCAAAAACTTGTGAAAATTGGAACATTTTCTCATTTTTTAGATCATTCTCCAAGTAGTCTAAGCTATATCCAAGCTTTGGCTTAGTAGATATGAAACTAATGAATCCAGTGATATAAGTGAATGAACATAAATGAGAAATTTCAAAGCGGTTCCCAGCAGAAGTGTGTTTTGTCGACATAATTCTTAAGTATGGTTAATACTCATGACCCATGTAGCCAGCTATGCTTTTCATTTTCTACCTATGCTATTAAAGTTAATCTTAAGGCTTTTGTTTGCTATGCAAGTTTTTGGTTGTTATTTTTCTGCAGTCGTTCAGTTTTAATGGTCATTGTTAAACAACAATTTTACTATCATTCGATAGTTGGGAAACACCTTTACCCATCTACCGAAATTTAAATTGGAATTTAAATTATATCACTGGAATGAATCCAGTGATATAAGTGAATGAAGAAAAATGAGAAATTTCAAAGTGGTTCCCAGTACAAATGTGTTTGATAGCTGGGAAACAGCTTTATTCATCTACCGGAATGTATTTTTGAAATTTGCTTTGCATTTTTTTTAGATTGAAAATAAGTCAAACACCTGCGAAAATAGGAACACTTTCCCATTTTTTCAGATCATTATCGAAGAAAAGTGTAAGCAATACCATAATTGTGGCTTAGTAGATATGGAACTAATGAATCAAGTGTACGTTTATTATTCTTTCGGTACAAGTTACAGCTGTAGAATGAACCAAAAATTGTTTCTCAGGGAATGTAAGCCGTAAGAGTGGTAGTTCTGTGATCTTGTAGTCACTTCAGGAACATGGCAACTATATTGGTGTTCTATAAGTCAATGCTCTAACATTCTTCTGGAATGATTTCTAGCATAATTTATACCAAAGTAACTCTTTTATCTTGGCTTGTATTGAGTATTCAAATGACGGTTTCATTCTTTGGCTAATTGCACCAGCCATTTATTTTTTTTGCCCCAAACGTGTTGTTAATACAGAAAAAAGATGAAGAAAACGCCCAAGAGAAATCTATCTTCAATACCAGACAATTCCGGTAGCAAGCGTTGTTCCTGAGCTTGTTAATTTCCTTAGTCAAATATTGACTATACATGGGTATTCATAATAGGCATAGATAGGGGAGGGAGGCGTCTCCCTGGGAAAAATCCCGAAAATTGCGTCGAAAGCCAAGTTTTGAATGAAGCAAGATAAATTCACCCCCCCCCCCTCCTACATGACCAACTTCTCCCTTCTCACCAGGAGAAACCGCTAGTGGCGTAAGGGTCCGGACAGAGGCGGGCAAAGGGGTAGCTCCAAGTCCGCCTGAAAACCAAGAATTGATAATAATTTCAAAATCTTGTTCTATAAAAAAAAACTTCTGGGCACAAAATTTTTTTTTTTTTTTTAAGCTTGTTCCCTATTCACAGGAAGTGTTTGTGAAGGCTTGTCTCTCCCTCCCTCCCTGTTGCTGTATTTGTTCCGTCGTTTTCTAATACATTTAACTAACTTATTATAGTATCTGGCAAGTCGAGAAGCTAATAATATATTTATTAAAGTATACAAAAGTAAAGAAATCGCAATGGAATAATCAGGAAATGTTGATGTGTTGAAATCATTAAATAGAAACGAGTATAGTTGATAAGTAGCACTTTTGGAATCATTTCATCAATCACCTGGAAAAAAAAGTAGCTGTAAACATTATGTCTCTAATTGTTCTTGGTCGCACATGCGTTGTGTGGATACATGGATAAGATGACTTTTATTTTCAAGAGACACAAGCTCTAATAGAGGCGAATTTGTTTCTTATTTTTATGTAAAGGAGAGCAAAAAACAAAACAGAAACCACCAAAACAATAAACAAATTTTAAAAACTAATTAAAAGAAGTCTATTGCATAAAAATGGTCATTAAAAAAACTAAAACAAATTAGTATGATATAACGTGCAAAAATAATGTATCCATAAACTAATAGAGTAAATATAGAAAATACTTTATTGACAAACGACTATCACAGCTATAAAAATATAACTATCGAGTTCGTAATTCAATTCAAACTGTGTTAAAATCAGTGTGATATACACATGGATTTTATGCCTAGTTGTCGTGTTTAAATTCATTATTAGCATAAATAAAATTACAAACTGGTACCCTGCAACAAGATTAACCTGAAACTTCAAAAAAGAGGAAGTTGAATTTTTGGAGATGTTGGGTCAGAAACTTAATCGGGTTTTAAAATTGCTTCTTCTAAAAATGTACATGATGAACTCTATAATTTAGCCTATTGTTCCCAGCAAGGGCGTATCCAGGATTTTTTCCAGGGGGGGGGGTTGCTGTTACAAAAAAGGCTTTAGAAAACGCATCAAAAACTTGTTTGTATGCATTTATGTTACGTTTTTACGAGCCAAAAAAAAAGATTGGGAAGGGAGGGTTCAAATCGGTAACCACCCACCCTGGACACGACCTTGGTTTACGGAGCATTGTTGTCACTCGAAGATTGTCCAGTTACATGAAATTCTTGTTAATTAGTTGGTGCATAACCGTTTTTAGCTATGTAAATGCTATCTATTTTTTATTTTACATGAGACCCTTTTACAAATTTAAATTCATTGTTTGGATCTTCTGTCGTTGTGAAGAAGCAGCGGATAATGATATGACTATTTCAATGTTTTTAAATGAAAAAATAAAAATTAACGTAAATAATTCAGTTAATTCAATTATTAGACAAGTCTTTTAAAATCTCGCTAAAAGAGACAGACTTCTAGTTCTGGTAATTGTACTGAAATGTCTCATTTTAGAGTTTAGCATTAGACATTGTTTTTTCTCTGAAACGTACGCTAATACCGAAAATGGGAAGTTACGGAATAACGCACTTGAAAACTCTTTAGGCAGAGCTATTAGCCTATTCATAAATTTTCGTTTTAGCTAGAACTTCAGAAAAAATAGTGATGTCAGATGTAAAGTTAATATAATTTGGAAAATGAGCAGTTACTATTTGGATTCTTTTTTTGTATTTTCTTTCTTTTTCTTTTTTTAAACCTTATTAAAATTAAAAAACTGTCGCTTGATTTTTTTTTTTTTTTTTTTGTTCATTATAAAATTTAAAATAAATGACCAAGAGATCTGCCAAGTGGTCCTTTTGGCTAGTTCTATACATTTTTTTTTACTCATTTATTTCATTATGAACAAACAGGCTAAATTCTGTTATAAACAGGCTAAGTTCTGTTAAGGTGCTTAGTTCTGTTAAGGCACATGTGCTTAGATAAAACTTCCAAATAGGCCGAGGCAAAAAAAAGTGAACGGACTTGCACACTATCATGAATATTTATCTACCAACTCTAGTGTTTAGTGTTTCAGAAAAGCGTTCTTAATTTGTCAGCTTTTCTTTGTGGATTAAAAAAAAAGATAAAAACATCGTAAGAAAAAAGCCGATGCAAGTAGAAACATATGTTAAACATGATGGATGACATTTAAGTGATAAGAAATAGCTTACGAAATGCTAGAACTTGGTATGAAAGTATTGATCTTGCCTTAGTATATATATTTGATAGACTCCGTTGATATGATTTCTTGAGCTTATGTTTTAAGAACCTTATGATGTCTTTTGTTGATTTGTGTTTTTTAATTGTTTTTTTCCTATCGACCCAATGAACTACTGCATTGTTATTGGAAATAGTACTACCCCATCTATTAAACAAAACTTTGTCTCTAAAAAGTATTCGTTCATAATGAAACTATATTCAGCAATATGTAGCTCGATAATGAAAAATTGTAAAGGAGATAATTAAAGGACTAATTATCTATTATAGGATTGCCAAGGAGATAAGATTAAAATACTTTATAGCAAGCACCAAATCAATAATTATTTTGGGCCTCTAATGAAAATTGTCAGTTAAGGGATAGGCACACGTAGCTGATTTCGGGAACCGATTTCAGCATCAGTGGACAAACGATAGCGGTAAGAAAAATTTGTTGAAAGAAAAATTTATTGCGCAAAATTTTCAAAACAAAAAATTATGGACACAAGTAGTCAACTGGAGTTTATTAATAGTTGCTTGATTGATCTCAGCTTAGTTCTCAGTTTAGTTCTCAGCCCAGTAGTGGGGTCTTTCACCCCAGATACCTCTGGCTGACTGTTTATTTGCATCCCTATTTTTTTTTGTGATGATCATGACGAAAATCAGCGCTGATTTTGTAAATTGGCGCCGAAAACTAGAAAATTTTTCAAGCTCAAATCGACGCCGATTTTTTTTAAAATCGGCGCTGATTTGAAAATCAGTTCCCAAAATCAGCTACGTGTGCCCAGCCCTTTATGCAGCACATGAAAGTATTTAAGGAGGGGTCTTTGGGGCAACACAAAAAGTGGGTATTAGATACACGATGTTCGTGTTGATTTCAATAAATCAATACAAAACACATTGTTTTGTATTGATTTATAGACATAAGCTCGGGGACGAAACTACTGGAAAGCTTTGAATTGGTTGTACTTCTGCTCAGACACACCAATAGAGGCACAAAACCATCCTTTTGTCTAAAATGGAATAAAAAAATAGCCACCTGATTAGCAACAGCCATTGAAAAGGGCAAAAAAATTCAACAAGTTTTGAGTCGGGCTAGCGGGGAAAACTTAAATATAGGTTCTCGATAACAGATTTTACTTTTCTCTAAAGCCCTTCAGACCTTTAGCCAAGAGATTTTATCCCGATTGCCCTCGTCCCTTGGGGCAGTCCTTGGATTCCAAGGAAGACACCCATGGAAGGCAATAATTTTCCTTATCATTCAACCACAACGATTTTGTTTCAGCCAAGTGAGACCCTTGTTCACTAAGACTTTAATGAATACATCTTTGTCATTCGGAACATTCTAAAGCTCAAATTTCAAGATGACACCGACGTGGTTAGTGTCCCCTAGAAAATCTTAATGAGACTTCTCTTCCTGTACCTTCGTTGCGGAATGACGACCCAAAACAGATAAGGGGTTGATTAAGGTTTTCAAGAATTTTGATGGTTTATCCCCCTCCAAGAATTTGAAATTGATGGGTCTCTCGAGTTTTTAGTTCCATAGCTGATGTTTTATTACGAAATTATTGGAAATTATTCGAGCTAGGTCTAGGTTTGTGAAGGGTGGTGAATAAGGTAAAAAATTTTGAACTTAGACCTTAAAGATGTTTAAAGTTTATATATTTTCAGATTTTGTCCTGTTTTCAGCAGCTTTAAGGTCCAAGTTCAGAAAACTTTGATTTATATTCAACGCTTTCGCGGATCTAGATCTTAATTGATAAATTTCCAAAATATCACTTGTGGTAGTAAAAGCTCGAGAGACTAGTCAATCTTAAACCCTGGATCAAGTGGTTCAACTAGCATAATGACTTTAGGTTAGTAATTTTTAGAACACAATTCGATGTTTCCTATATGGGAAGGCTGTCCATACAGTAACTTACGTTTTAGAATAAACCAGAAGCAAGGATGGATCCGTTTTACATTTAAATTATTTCAAAGCTACACTCTGAAAATACTACCCAGCATGCTCTTCGTTTAAATTCAGACAGTTATTGCAACAGTAAATCGGCTTACTGATTCCCCTTTAAGAAGATTTTGTTACATAAGACTAACCACTTTGTTCTGGCCAGGGGCTGGAGAGGGGGGGAAGTGCCACTGCGTTATTTTCAAATATCACTCCACTCAACAAATGTGAATGTCACCAGGTTGGGGGGGAGTTATCCTGTCAGAGTGACATAAATAGCGACGAAGACCACTCCCTTCCCATCATAAACAATAAGCAGCACAAAAGGGAAATTTTTTATGCAAGACAGTGGTACGCAACTTTTAAATGAATATTTCGACCCTATATCCAAGGGCCTTCCTCAGCGAAACAAACAAAGAAAATAAAAAAATAAATAATATAAAAGAACTCAACCTGATATAGTTCAACCAGGACTCAAGTCCTGGTTGAACGTACTTGAAGTAATGATATTAGGGCTGTTTTGAAAATTAAAAAAAAAAATTTCAGTTTTAATGATTGAATTTTAGTGTAAATTTCTTCTATATTGTTTTTTATTTTCTTCGTTTGTTTTGCTGAGGACGACCCATGGATATAGGGTCGAAATATTCATTTTAAAGTTGCGTTCCATTGTCTTGTATAAAAAATTTCCCTGTTGTGCTACTTATTGTTTATGTCAGAGTGACCTGTTGAAAATGACAAAGTTATGAAGAATAGTTGCACTGATATTTTGCAGTCCAATGATTCATGTCTACTTGGGTTTGGGTGCATATCAGTCAGTGCTAGAAAGTATGATGAGTTGTAAAGTACAAATGGGGGTGGGGGTTTGATTCCAGTGACGCCAATTCACAAAAATGTTGAGAGGGAATATATTTTTCAAAATCTAAGGGACAGGGGGCAACTTATTAGTTTTATTCAATGAAAATACCAAAAGAGATATATTTTTTTTATTGAAATACAAAAAAATATGTTTTCTAAATCTAAAAGAGGGGTGGGGAATGCCTTGCCCCTTCTCCCAATTGGCACGACTGTTTCATTCATGTTCAACTGATATTTTTAATTTTATGTGTTGGTTATATGTTTAGTAGGAGTAAGAAGAGAAGCTTTTATTTTAGGAAGAGTATGATTGCATCAACAGTATCAGTGTTTTTTACTTCTTTTTTGTCGTTTGAGACACGCAGATATGTCTGGAGACATGAAAAAAGCAAACGGTAGTTTTTTCTGGTTTTTTTTTAGATGTTTTAGGATTTGCTAGAGCTTTATTTCTTGTTTTCTCCAACCCATTTATTAAATGAACAAATTAAAATAGTTTTCTTTCGATAATCCCTACAGTCTCAATTTTCTTCAAATCTTTTTCTTAAAAAAAAAATACGTTGTTGCCATATTTTTTATTAGCACAGTGATGAGATATGCATCTGTTGTTAAGCACCTGTTTTAAAATATTAGTTACAATGCATTTCCTTCACGGAGCATCAATGTTAAGCTTTTTTCCCTTATTCGGTTCAAGCTCACCATCCCCACAGTTGTCGAAGTCGTCTTGCTAGGAGACAGGTGCTCCTGACAGTCAGATTTTCTTTGTCACTGATGTGTAAACAGTAAATCATAGAATGGATTTAAATGAATAAGAAAAATATTAGTTTAGTATATTTGATATTTAGCATCTTGAAGGGAGGCTTAGACATTTTGTGGCTTATCATTAAATTTGTTTTGAAACTCAGCTTAAGACCTTTTGACTCTTTTATCATTTCACCAGCTTAACTGACCCGTCAAGGTTCCATGGCTAATTTATTTGGAAACCAAATAATTCCCTCTTCGAAGTCTTATCGTGTCAGCCTTATTTTCTATTCATTTTAATTGAAACTATTGAGAATATCGCTATTTTCTATTTATTTTTACTGGTGGGTATGTTTATGTTCTGAGACTATAATTGGAAAGGTTACGATTTCTTAAAGAAGATATGAAACCATCACCATAAGAAATGTAAAAATGGAGGCTCTTTTAGGCTGATCATGACTTGACATGGCCAGTATAAAAGCTATAAATATGAAGACAGCTACTGGCCTAAGTTTGTTCAGCTCTTCCTTCTTTTACTTCACAATTTTAAGGTTGATCTGCCTCGAGACGTAGTCCATTCCTGGGAGAAGATTTGTAGCTCACGGGGCATGTCTACACGCCAGTGGGTCCTGCTGAGTGTACATTTGAGGGGTCCTCTCCCTCCTCCGCCTATATTTACGGCCCCTGGGCGAGAATATCCCAGTTTCTGTTATGGGCCCCCCAGGTACTAGGTCTTCCCCTTTGTCCGCACCTCCTATGGAGGTACCCTACATATCTGAAGGGCATTCCCCTATCCACCGCCTGGAGACGCGCTGAGTGGCCTGGGGGAGGATCCTACTGAGAAGTAGACTCATACTAATAATTTCTTGTTATTAAATAAACTAAATTCTCACGATCAATGTAGAATTTTCTTCTAAATACATTTTCACTCCATGGCACTTCCTACTGTATATCCTAAAATTTAAACTCTGAATAAGAAAGAAGTATCTGGATGTGTTGTCATCGTTTTCCAGTAAGGGCGAATGAACAATTAGCCCTGGTGGAGTAAAAGGTAAATTTCATATGGCAAACCCTTTTTTTCATTAGAGAAACAGAACACATGCTAAAATAAAAACGCCAAGAATTTAAATTTTATTAATGTAAGTTTTGTGGAATATAAGCAGAGTGACGTTAAAAAGAATGCGGGGTTCCGAATCCTTCAGCGTCCCAATTATAACGTTCAAGTGGCTGTTTGTGCTTCATTAGAACCTACTGGAATACATTAGTAGCCGAACTGGTAACTAAAAATGTTTCACTATTTTTCCAGAAAAAATCTGTCTGTTCGGCAGCCCCCCTCCCTCTTGAGTTTTCCTATTCTTGACAAAAATATGAAGTAGGTGTTTTGTCTAGTTAAGTGCTAGTAACGAACGCAGGTTAAGGGGGACCAAAACCCCCCTCCCAATTAGGGTCCTTTTCTCGTTTTAGTTTTGACTTCGCTCTTTATTTGTAATTGGATTTTTTTTCAAATTTAATAGTTTTTGAAGCTACGGACTAAAGGGCTCTGGTAAGTCAGAGCTCTGATTATTGATTTAAAGGAAAAAATTGAGTCAACACGTCCTCTTTCTTTCTAAGAACATTCTCTTCTTCTCTTAAACTTTTATCTACTGCATTTCTTAGTACATTAGGCATCATTATAATAAATAATTTGCTTCCTATGAAAATCAGTAATTTTACCAAAAATAATGATAATAATTTTCAATATCTTATTTCTAGCTTCGCAATCATCGTATTTCAAAAACTCATATCACACTATCAGTACCTGAAGGCCGGAGGCTTATCTTGATGCGGTATTAACATTTTTACATTTCAAAAGATAAATATTTAAATAAAATCGCTGTAGCAGTCAAAAGCTAGAATAATCTATGCACAATTAGTGGGGTATTATAAGTTTTGCTCGTGTTAAATCGGGTTTTTCTGACCGATTCGAATCGGGTTTTCGGGTTTTCAAGTTTTTTTTATGATGAATAACGATTATCTAAGATGAACTAAGATGGAAAGAGACATGATTTACGAGTAAGTCTTGCGTCGTGACTCGTATGTTGCGTAAGAGTTCGTTGAAACATGTCATTTATTTTAGGGTTTTACAAGGCTGAAACCTAAAGAAATACTATGCTAAATATTAACTTACAATATTTCTGTACTTAAAATCCTAGAATAAATCAACCTCTTGAATACTAAAATCGCAAAATAATAAACTAAAACTCCAATAAACAGTGACTAGGTATGATCGTCAGTACATAGTTTACTTCAAAAATAAAAAAAAAAGAACATGTAAATTTTTCACCGTTTTCAGTGAAAAGATTTCAGCGATATATGGTTTTTAGCACAACAAAAATATTGAACTCTTCAGAGTAGTCAAAGGTATGGGTGTATTTATAGCAATTCAGCGGTTTTTTTTTTATCTAGTTTAGAAGCTTCTAACTTCGATTACTTTACTTACTTTTGTATATGATAAGTTTTCAGTTTTAGTCACTGCAGTTTGTCAACACGCTATTGTCCATCCCAAAGTTTCTAAATAAACCGCATCTATAAAATTTACTCTGCTGTTTTTGGTTTATAATTATTTACCTAAAAGTTTATGCTATCTGTAAAAATATATTAATAATAAGCAAATAAAGTTTTAGACACCAAACTTGAAGCTTTGTAAAGTAGCGATTTTCTGCCATTTACCAAGCGTAGATCTCACAAGCATCATAAACAAAGTTCTAGTTGGTAACAAAATAAAAATAGGAGACTGACCCACTAACGATCATGGAATCTAGAAGCTGTCACCAAGAATGATTGTAAGTCTTCATTTTCTTATTATTCCAAGACTCTCTAGAACATTATCTTGTCTCAAAGGTCGTTAGACTCGAAGAAATGATCGAGGAAGATTAAATTTCTATTGATACTGAATTTATTGGAAACAGTATTTCAGTGGGACTTCCTTCTTTCGGGATTGTAAATTTCAGTAACCGTTTTTTCTTTAATCACTGATGTATCCATAGTTTTCCTATGAAATACGATAATTTTCAGATCGCTAGGTCATGAGAAACAAAAAATATTTCACCCCTCATTATTTTCAATTACACATAGATTAAATTTGTCTAAATGATAAAGAAATACGATTCTAAAAATAAAGTTTCTTAAGGAAAAGTAAAGATGTTTAAACCAGAAATGATTACCGATTTTTATACTGTAAGCCAAACTTAAAACTAATAGAAACTGAACAATCAATAAGGCAAACTTAAAAGGAATAGGAATTGCTTTTTTAGCTTGACTGCCGGTGCCCCCACTGTTTGGTTTATTTATAATAGTTTTAATTGAATAGTTGATGTTTAAGTAAATAGTTGAGTTAGTAGGTATGGAGTTACGTGGACTTTCGCGCGACTCTCATAGGTATTCTGCAGCACAAAAGTGTTGTTTAGTTTATTTATTTGTTTGTGAATGTGGAATAATAAACTTAAGAACTTAACTTCTGAACTTTAAACCCTCCTAATGGCTAGTGTCATTTTAAAGAGTATTCTTTCATTATGACCGTTCTAAAAACAAAAACAGTACGCAAGTTTCCAGGAAAATATAAAAAGGATTTCTCTAATTAAATATATGACAATCAATTTAGTTTTATCATTTCATAATGACACTTAATTTTTGAAACAGTTTTTCTTTCCACCATCCAGGGTACAGGACCCATGATGTGTCAGGTCATCCAATAATTTATTTTTGCCTAAAAAGGGTTTTATAACTCAGAATGTGTGACAGAATGAGTGTTCCCCAACTAGTTACGACCATCTGTTTTGTATGGTGAGCCCGAGGACCCCCACCCCTCCCCCCAAAAAAAGAAAAATTGGATAAACGGTACTCTTTACTATTTCAATTATATTGCGTGGATTATGATGTTTTCATAATTGATTCACGTTCAGAGAAAATTTATTTTATCTAATTGTCCAATGCAAACTGCTTGATTTGTCAATGTAATAGATCCAACATTATACCTCCCCTAAAATTGTACATTTTTCCTTAAGCATAAAGTATGGTAAAAGGATGTCTTAACTAGATGGGTCCCGCTATTTTCTGCGTCAAATAGCTTTTATGTCAAATTGTTAAGGTGGGTTAAAAAGTTAGGGTGATGGTCGGCGTTTATCCCCCTGGTGATTACTCCCCGGTAAATACACTCCCGGAAAATACCCCCCCCCCCAGGAAAATATCGCCCGTGCAAAATAAAGCTTTCCAAATTTGAGAATTTTATTTGGGTTTTATTTTGTTCATTTCCGTAGGGGGGACGAATTTCGGTACTTTTGTATTGTGTGCCACTCACTCAAGTTTAAGCTGTGTAAAATTGGTGAACGCACCAGTTTTTTCGTTAGTTTTTTAGTTACTTTAAAAATAAATTTGGTCTATAGATTTTCATATTAGGGGGGGGTGAAAAATATAGCGGGTCTGCATGCAAAATGTGTTTGGTACAATTATTCTGCATATTAGATAGATAAATAGAGAAGTGTATTTTAAAGCCATAATATAAGTTTACGCTGTGTAAAATTCGAGAAGACACCAGTGCTTTCGTTAGTTTCTTCGTTACTTTAGAAATAAATTTGGGCTATAGATTTGCATATTAGGGGGGGGGGGGGTAAAGTAAAGCAGGTCTGTATGTAAAATGTGTTTGGTGTAATTATTCTGCATATTAGATAGATAGATAGAGAAGTATATTTTAATGCCAAATATACGGCCATGAATATAGTAAAATAACATAAATGAAAGGCTCAAATAACAAACTTTGATCAGTGGTCACCATAAAACACTTAAATGAAACACTATATTATCCTAATTAACCTAATAATAGTACTTAATAGGCTACTTGGAAAAACGGTCATTGAAAAAAAAAATACTTAACACTTGGAACTGATTTTTTTTTTTTTTTTTTTTTTTTTTTTTTTTTTTTAGTTAACAAACAAAATTTCCAGATACTTCGCTATTCTTCTGTATTTTTTTAGTGGCCATACCTAGAAAGATTCGTTTTCCGACTCCAAACTGTCCAAATACTTTACCCCCCCCCCCCCTTGTGTGCAAATATATAGCCCAAATTGTATATTTTACATATATTCTGTCACTTGTCTTTGTCTTGTCTCGCGCTAAGCTGAAAAAATCTAACGAAAAAAACCGGTTTGTTCCCGAGTTTCAAACAGGGTAAACTTGAGTGAGTTGCCCATAATACACCAGTACCAAAGCTCCTTTCCCCTACGGAAATTACAAAAAAATAACACTCAAATAAAATTCTCAAATTTGGAAAGCCTTCTTTTCCAAGGAGGGGAGATATTTTCCGGGTGGATATTTTCCAGGGGAGCAAAGTATTTAAACAGTTTGAATCAGAAAATAATTCTTTCTAGGTATATAGCCACTAAAAAATTACAGAAGAATACCGAGGTATCTGGAAATTTTGTTAACTAAAAAGAAAAAAAATCCCAGTACAAACTAAATGTAATCTTTCATCTAAGTGTTTTTTTTCCAAGTGTTAAGTGTTCTTTTTTTCAATGACCGTTTTTGAAGTATTAGGTACTATTATTAGGTTAATAAGTGTTTTAATGTGTTTTAATAAGTGGTTAATTAAGTGTTTTATGATGATAGCTGATCAAAGTTTGTTATTTGTGCCTTTCATTTATGTTATTTTACTATGTTCATGGCCGTATATTTGGCTTTAAAATACACTTCTCTATCTATCTATCTAATATGCAGAGTAATTGTACCAAACACATTTTGCATGCAGACCTGCTATATTTTACCCCCCTCCCTAATATGCAAAAAATAGAACTCTAGTAAAATTCTCAAATTTTGAAAGCCTTATTTTCCGCGGGGGGTATTTTCCACGGGGGCGTTTTCCGCTGGGAGGGGGGTATTTTCCGAGGGGGGGGTTATTTTCCGGGGGTAATCGCTGGGCAGGGTAAATGCCAAAAATTAATCTTATAATACAATTTCTTTGGTTTTAGAATAGATCGGTACAATTTGTAATGGGCTAAAATGGTTTTGCCAATGTCTACATTATATTCGTCTCGAGTTGGAAAAATACAGACTATCGTTTGTTTTTTCTTTGATCGACCCTGAATGCCTTTTCCACACTTCCCGGAGTGTTTAGAATCTTAGGGAATCCATCATATACAGGATTAACATAATTTAATGTATCTAGAACGTACAGTTTAAATTATTTTCCGAACATTGCACATATAGTTTGAAATTTCGACCGAATAATCTGCATAAAAATTATTTTATGCAGTTTTCATCAGAGGCAACTTTTATTTCAATATGTAGGACCGTTATACAAACAAGCTTCCACTCTTCTGGTTTAAAAATCTACGTCTTTTCTAGATGTCTCCTACGTGTAAAACGTCTCCGTGATAGGGTGTTAGCCTTTTTGTTGTTTATAATATAGACATAAATTATTAAATGTTTCAGATGAGCTATCTTGATTTTAGTTTTGGTTCTTTAGAAGTTTTAAAAAGCATAAAACAAAGTTGTAAAGTCAAATTGCAAAATTGAAAGTTGCAAAGTCAAACAACTCCTTAGTTTGTTTTTCAATGGCATTAAAGATCTGAATTGTATTGTTTCTACATCTGGTAACGCAAAATCCATTTGTTTTATTTTCTTTGTCTTTTTATAGCTTCCTTACATTCTCAACAATTGATAGTCCTTCAAATCCAAAAGTCCTCCAAATTCCAGCCTTCATAGGGCTGGCAGCCCTATTCAAGTCTCAGGTAATCTCGGCTCTTCTCAAGCTATAGTATTGCTCTCTACTTTTTATTCGAAGAAGTTTCTGTTTTAGATTTAATCAATAAAAGAAGCAGTTTCTGCCTTTTTATTTTTTTTTCTACTGTTAAATTATTTCTCATTTTAATTTTTGTTTTCTACCATAAGTAACTGCCATTCCTCTTCTAACATTGTTTCCACAAAGTATAGTCTTGGCCTTTTTGAAGTCCTGAATGGGTGAACTACAAAACTATGATCTTAGCACTTACTTTAATCGGTGCAGTTTTAGCTTTATTTCTAAGACTGGCTGCTCCAGGCTCCGTCCATCCTCCAGACGCTAAAGGCATAGCTTAAACAGTCCTGTGCAATGGCAGAACATACAGGACTGGTTTGTGATCTTTCCCTTTCATCGTTATCATGAATTTGGTCGTCTGATTTTAACACCTTAAAATAAAATATTAATTTGAACCTTTGTAAACTCTCTCGATTTTATCACAAATACCAGAGAGTTATTCTAGTAAAAGTAAATTTTGAAAAGGAATGAGATTAGTAGACAGTCAAACAGAGTGAAAAACATTAGGGTAAGACATAAATTGGGTAGAAATATATTACAGAAAAAGTAAACAAAAAGTTCGACAAGAGTAGGTAAAATAAGAGTTATTTCCAAAATAAGGAAAACATCTTAGTAAATGTGCTACGTTAACAGCAACCCTTACTAAATTGACTTTAGTTTGTCGTTCCCTTTGAAACATGCAATTTTGTGAGCCTATGGCAGCAACCAGCGGCAAAGGGACAAGATACTTATATCTTCGGATTCATTAGCTTCAGATATATCCATTCACCAAACATGAATTACGATATTACTTAGACTTTTCATAAAAAGTAATGTAAACTTGTTTAAAACATTGGAAAATTTTCCTTTTGTTAGCCAATTTTCAACTTATTTTTTAACCTAAAAAAGATGCCAAATCAAATTTCAAAAATATGGCAGGTCGATAAAGCTGAATCAGTTCTACACTGACAGAAAAACTGTTGTTTAACGTTCAGACATTAAAACCGTGGGACTGCAGAAAATCAACGCACCAAAACTTGCACAGGGAAGATGAACAGGCCCAGATTTACCAATAGGCCCGAGCCTAGGGGCGCCCAATGCCAGGTGGCGCAATAAAGTATCGCTGACTGATTTTTTTTAACAAAAACTAGACTGATGTGATTTATCGTCAAAGTGCCAGGTCAGGGACGTACGCAGGGGGGGAGGCTCCGGGCCCGGTCCCCCCCCGAAATCTCACGATTTTTTTCATTTTCCCACAATTTTCTGATTTTTCTCACAGAATAATGGGTTTGAAGGATTTGGCCCCCCCCCCCCGAAACAAATTGGCCCCCCCCCCCCGAAACAAATTCCTGCGTACGTGCCTGTGCCAGGTGTACTACGCCACCGTCCTACCTATTCACAGAAAAGTGATTTTAATGCAACATATGAATTCCGAGGCCACTTATAAGCTGTCGGATGTCTCCCAGGAATGGCATCTGAGAGTCGGTGTCACCTCTCTCTTTCATTACTTTTGGCTCATCAGTTGCTTTCTGTTTCGCGCATCCATTATCCCCAAATTTTCAGGGATTTCCCCAAAAATCATGCAAAAGCGGAGCGGCAAAAACGCTTGGGCTTTGAAGCGTCAAAGCTTTGAATCCGGCCTTGGAGAAAAGCCTTGAGAAGAAAAACAAATAAAAACACATGTTTGTGAAAATTTTCGAATTAAAGCTTTTATTCCATTTTTTCCACCGTTTTGAATTTTATTATTTGAATATTAATTACTACCAGTTTTCCTTATGCTACGTTAAATCGAGACATGCTTTTGTGTTAAATGACTTTTTGTTTCTATCTAATGACTGCCATATTTGCGTTTTCCCTAACGTCTATAAGCATAAGTAGTGCACAATGACACCCGTTTCGAAGACGAGAAGGGAACGCCTTGAAGGTGGTGATTAAAAAAAAAAGGCTTGAAATCGTATAATATTTGTGAACTATCCTTGTCTATCAAAATGGTAAGGCCCTGCTAACATACTAACATTATCTGTGAGTTGATAAGCGCAATATATGAGAAAACCATTTTTATGGCCTGAAAAAAAAATCTAAAGGTACTCGCTCGTCTAATCACAGCCTTTGCCAGCCACGCTGAGGCGAGATTGGGTTCTTATTTTATGGGTGGATTTTCTATTTTCCGGTTTTTGATGGGTGGCTATCTCTTAAGAGGGAAGCTACTTGACAACTGTTTACAATTCAGACTTCCTTTGCTTGACACTTGAAATCCCTTTGAGTCTTGAAAGACGATGTATTATTACAGAGGATTTAGGAATAATGTGTGCTTCAAGTAATCGTTGGTCAGCCATTTAGCCGTGTTTAAGAGGTTTCAAAACTGAGTAAAATCTAATTTAATTTGGCAATAAATAAATTTAAAAAAAAAATAAATAAAACGAGAACGCTTTAGTTCATGGAAAGCACCCTCGGCTTTCTTTTCGCAAATAAATAATGACCTAGCTAGACTAGGATCCAGAAATATAGCTTTCAACTTCAGTATCAAAGTTCAAATTTTTTACCCCCCCCCCCCCCCTCTAATTCTCAAATATATAGCCGAAATTCAACAAGTCCGATGCATTCTGTCATCCGTTATTTGTCTTTCTGGTTATGAAACCGGTTTCCATAGATCGTACATTCAACAAACGTTTCGAGTGTGTTCTAAATAATACAAAAGTACCAAAATTTCTATTTTCAATTTTATTTACTCTATATACAGAAAAAATGTGTGTGGTAAATATAAAAGAAAGTCTGAGCTATGCTCAGTCCTTGGGCTGTAAAACCTTCACGTTCCTTGTTAAGACAAAATTGTGGCTCTTTATTCATCCTTATCCGCGGTATAGTTTGACTTGTGCTTTCCTGAAAGTATTATCGAGTACACGAAATTATCCAGTTGGTAATTGTAATCGTTGTGTTTGAGGTCCATTCACAATGTGTTTTACTAATACCGAGGTTTAGCTAGAGCTAATTTGAGGTAACGAGAATTTTTCATTGAATTTTCCAGCCAAATAGAAAATTCCATAAAAAATAACTTGATCCTTTCAATTTAGTGCTAGCTAAATATCAGTATCAATGAAATTTCAGTGTAAATGGGCTCCTAGTAATTGCCTTTGAAAATGGCTGCACCACATTTTTTTTCTAGGGCAAATACAACTAAACACCCTTTTTTAGTGTAGAATCACCGCGGTGAGCTTTCAATACAGTACTCTCGCGTTAGATCATTCAATCTTGTTATACTGAGTGAGATAAAGATTTTAGCATGAAGAGCAGGGAATTTCAGGGGTGGCAACCTCCCTTGTATCTATACTAACTTAAGCTTGATCTTTGATTCAAGTTTCAATGTGACTCTACTTTCATATAAGTTATTTTCATTTTCTTTTGTTTGTTTTTAATTTCATACCAATGGTTTCCTGAATATGAGGTCCATACTACTCCATTACGCTAAAGTTTAATTTCACCTAAAAGTATGTTGAGAGATAGTTATGTGTCTTATGCCTTACATCATGAAAAGGGACTATTCTTATAAGCGGGGCTACCCCCCCCTTCTTCAAGCCTTCACTCTTTACACAAAGATTCAGCTTTTTGGATTGCAGTGCTTTGATTTTTTTTAATTTTATTTCCGTTAAAATGTAGATTCTGCGGAAAAATTAAATGAAAGCTAACTGAATTTAGCATTCGCCCCTTGCAACCCACATTCCGCGCTAGTTCGAACATATTCCTCCACATGATGAGAGGTCAAGCTAAAATAAAGTGTCTCTTCCTTATAGATCAAGGGATCTCTCAGGGAGATTTTGAAAACGTAGGACAAGAAATCCAAATTATGAAGCTTCAGCCCCCCCCCGCCCAAATATAAGTCTTATGGTGTCCCCTCAAAAAGCTGGTGTATGACTATGATATACTAAAAGACCGTTGCGATTGCTGCATATCATTTTTTTTCCAAATGAAGAAATGAAAGAGATGTCAAAACTTAAAGCGAAAGTTATCCTGTATGTTAGGGGGCTATTGCCCTTCAGCCCCCTTTACTTTATGCTGAAGGTTGAAAAATGATTTCCCAAATGCATATTAGAAGGTAACAAATAAATAGCCAGCAGATATTTAATAGTGTTTGTTTACCGATTTGTATGCCTTTCAAAATTTCGAACAGTAAATTTTAATCTTGTTCAACTTTATTCAATGTTCAACAAATTAATGCTACAATCAATATATGTATTTTGTATTTGGGCTCTTGGATACAGTTGAAAATGGCCACCCATGTACCAAAAAGGAGTTGGAATACCTCATAAATGGGATTCTATTTTAGCCCTGCTTTTGCAACCTGGCACTCACTGTTTTTATTCACTCATGTAGCATTCACTAATTCATTTCGTTTTTTTTAGGGTTTTCCATGATAGAGAAAAAATAATAACTAATCGTCATAAAGGTGGCATTGGGAGGGGGTTGATTTTGAGAAATACTGAGCACTAACGAGAAATACGAAGTTAATGAAGAATTTTCGGAAGACATTAATTAAGCAGAACCTAACTGAATATTCAGACTATAGGAGTAAGAGCTGTTTTCGGAGAAATTTAGTGAAGAAACTAAAACAAAGAAACCAATTAAAAATCTAAATTAAAAATCAAAACTTTTCGATGAAATAAATTTCTCTTCTTATTATTAGTATTTACTTTGAAACCCGTTATACAGTAAGTGTTGCACAAAACGGGAAACAAAGAATAAAAGAAAAGAGAAAAAAAAATTGACTTCATAACAAATAAATAGAAACTTCATTCGAACAAAATTACATATTATACCAATCCAGGATTTTTGTTCGGGGAGATAGGGTTACAAAAAAAAAAAAAAAACTTTACACAACACTATAAAAGTTCGTTTGTATGCATTTTTTTTACTTTTGTACGAGTCGAACAAAAATTTGGGACGGTTGGGGGTCCAAGCCGGTTAACCTCTCCCTTGATACTGCCCTGACACCAAGTTGTATTTACCATATATAAATAAAATTTCCACCTATACATAAGGTACCAGGACAGGAGACTAAGGAAGTTTGAAATCCTAAATTGCCAAGTTGAATATCCTTTTTGGGAACTCAAATCACTTTGCATAATTTCCAGCTGCTGTCAATGCTTTCATGCGAAATTGTTTCCCTTTTTTAATTAGGCTTGTTTCAATTTTGCTTCTTCCGCCAAAAATTGGAAAAAATATACCGCATTCAATGTAATTGCGTAGGAAAATGATGGGACGAATAGACTTTATTTCAAAGCATACTTAAGAAAAATGAATATCCAGTACATCAACGAGTGGAATATTAAATATCAGTTGCTAGGCTTGTAGGAGTCACAGCCTTATCTTTACAAGAGGTACTTATAAAACGTGTCTGAGTATCATCATTTGTGGCATTAAGGGATTACCTGCATGCATACTCGATCATTCTTTTGGCGGACAACTACGTTAAAATCCTGACAAAATTATCAGTAAGCTTGCCTACCCCCCCCCCTCCGCTCAGTAGAAGATTCCTGGCGGTGTCCATGACCTATCTAGCATGCAACACAAGGACTATAGTTTAACATTGGCCAAGTAGGGCAATCACACAGGTTTACTTTTGTCTAATAAGCATCATCATGTTAAGTAATTTGTATCCAACAGAAATCAAGCTCATACCTGTGCAGTTACTTCATTCACTCTTATCACTTTTCATATAAAAGGGATTAATTTAAGGTTTTTTTGTTTTCAATTGACACTTCCCGTCTGTAATTTTCAATATCTTATGCCTTGCTATGCAGCTATTAAAGTTTGAAAGTTATTTACCATACTATTAATACGTGAAATATTAATATTCTGCTCCAGTTTGTGACCTCCCTCCACTCGCTCAGGTCTTCTGTGTATGCCATGACGGGCTTAGGCCTTTGGCCATCACGAATATAGCCTGGAACGACCTCCCTTCGGTAACACCGCATACCGCTACTACCTACTCGAGTTTCTAGCTATTGTAGAGGACATGCTCGCGTTTTTAACTCTTTTTCTTGATTAAATAAAAAAAAAACTTTTTCCACAAAGTAAGTTTTTCAAAGAAAAGTAAAGAACTCTATTAAACAAAGAATGAGCAAAAATAAAATCAAATAATCTACCAAGCTAAAAACTACCACAAATCAGTATCGGTATATAAAGGAAACCCAAAACGAACAGAAATTACAATAAATAACCGAGTCAAACTCAAAATGAGCAGAAATTGACATAAGTTGGGCGCAAAACCCCTATGCCTTCCCAAGGCCAGAACAAAATTTGCACTTTACTGAAAAAATATAAATGTTTTTACATTTATAACTTTAATAAATCAAAAAATTTTTACATTTTGATTGCTAAATATCAGTATATGTATACTAAACTGACAATGCACATTCATTTGTAATTTTTTAGTTAAACGCAGATTTTGTTCAGACCTTGGAAAGACGTGCGTGTGTCGCGCAAAACCTATGTCCATTCCTGCTTGTTTGGACCTTGACTTGGCTATTTTCTTTAATATCTGTTTGTTCTGGGTTTAATTTATTTATCAATGCTGATTTGTGTTAGTTTTCACCTTGGTAGATTATTTGATTTTATTTTTGCTCATTTTTTATTTAATGGAGTTCTTTACTTTATTTGAAAAACTTATTTTGTGGAAAAAGTTTTTTTTAATTAATTTATGTTCGTTTTATATTGACATAGTCTTTTCAGGGGAAAAGAAAATAATACTTTAAATCTTTTCGTTTTTTAAGACTTTATAGTTTGGCCTGCTATATGTATGCTGGAGAAAAATGTTCAGCAATTTTTAACAACATACACCATTTTAAAAACCTGAACACAAATAGTACTGTTTAACTTATATTTCATACCTCCTCTAGTTGACCTGAAATGGAAAACTTGATACCATTCGAAAAAAAATGGGTTTACTTTCTTTGATAGCTTGGATACACTTACACTATTTTGATTTGGTTAAATTTTAAGAGCAGAAGTAGCCTCGAAAGTTTCAACATAATACCCTCAGTCGTTCTTGAGATACTGCTGAGATACCCTATTTGTAATTAGCATTATCACAGTGCATTTTTATTTAATCTTAAGGAAAAATTTAGTTTATTAAAAATATATTAAACATATGGGCAATTGGGAGGGTGGGAGTGGAAGTGGATTAGTTGCCCTCCAATTACTTTCGACTATTAAAAAAGACATCAGCCCTTTCAATTTTCAACCGAATGAGCCCCTTTCAAAGCTCCCACGACAACTCCTTCGATACGAAGTGCCCTGGTCTAAACAACAAAAACAACAACAAATATCACTAATCACTTTCGAATATCAAAAAGGGCAATAGCCTTTGAATTTCCAATCAAATTAGCCGTTTTTGAATTTTCTACGACAGCGCCTTCTATAAAAAACCTTATATGCGCCCAGGGTATAACTTAAACCCTTGCCCTGACAGTTGTGGGAGAGTGTCCTTCTCAAAAACATATTTTCTATCTGGAAATCAACTAGCCTACGCTAAACAAAATAGCTATCTAAAAATTTTGATCGGATGTGTTTGGGTGAATGATGGACGTGGGGGGGGCTAGTTGCCCTCCAATCAGTTTCGAATATCAAAAAGGGCACTAGCCCTTTGAATTTCCAATCAAATGAGCCCCTTTTGAAGTTTCTATGACAACGCCTTCTATAAAAACCTTATATACCCCTGGGCATAACTTAAGACCCTTGCCCTGAGGGTTGTTGGGGAGTATCCTCCTAAAAAAAATATTTTCTATCTGGAAATAAACTACGCTGAACAAAATGGCTATTTAAAAATTTTGAATGGATGTGTTTAGGGTAATGTTGGGCGTGGGGGAGGGGATAGTTACCCTCCAATCACTTTCGACTTTTAAGAAGGGAACTAACTCTCTCAATTCCAAATCGAATGAGCCTGTTTTTAAGTTTCTACGACAACGCTTTCTTATAAATCCTTATATTCCCCTAGGGCCTAACTTAAACCCCTTGCCCTGAGGGTTGTGGGGGAGTGTCCTCCTAAAAAAATATATTTTCTATTTGGAAATCAAATAGCCTACACTGAACAAAATGGCTATATCAAAATTCTGATTGGATGTGTTTGGGGGAATGATGGGCGTGGGGGCCTAGTTGCCCTCCAATCACTTTCAACTATTAAAAAGGCCACTAGAACTTTTAATTCCCAATCTAATGAGCCTGTTTTGAAGTTTCTACGACAACGCCTTCTATAAAACCTTATATGCCCCCAGGGCATAACTTAAAACCCTTGCCCTGAGGTATGTGGGGGAGTTTCCTCCTCAAAAACATATTTTCTATCTGCAAATCAACTACGCTGAACAAAATGGCTATCTCAAAATTTTGATTGGATATGTTTGGGGGAAGTATGGGCGTGGGGGGGGGGGCTAGTTGCCCTCAGGGTTGCGGGGGAGTGACCTCCTCAAAAACATATTTTCTATCTGGTAATCAACTACGCTGAACAAAATGGCTATCTCACAATTTTGATTGGTTGTTTGGGGGAATGATGGGCGTGGGGCTAGTTGCCCTCCATTCACTTTTAACTATTTAAAAGGGCAAACGCCCTTTGAATTTCCAATCGAATGAGCCTGTTTTGAAGTTTCTACGACAACGCCTTCTATAAAAACCTTATATGCCCCCGGGGCATAACTTAAAACCCTTGCCCCGAGGGTTGTGGGGGAATGTCATCCTCAAAAAGATATTTTCTATCTGGAAATCAGCTACGCTGACAAAATGCCTATCTCAAAATTTTGATTGGATGTGTCTTTGGGAATGATTGCCCTTGGGGGGGGGGGGCTAGTTGCCCTCCAATCACTTTTGACTATTAAAAAGGGCACTAGCCCTTTGAATTTCAAGTCAAATGAGCCTGTTTTGAAGTTTCTACGACAATACCTTTTATAAAAACCTTATATGCCCCCAGGGCATAACTTAAAACCCTTGCTCTGAGGGTTATGGGGGAGTGTCCTCCTCAAAAACCTATTTTCTATCTGGAAATCAACTACGTTGAAAAAAATGACCATCTCGCAATTTTGATTGGATGTGTTTGGGGGAAAGATGGGCGTGGTGGGGGGGGGGCTAGTTGCCCTCCAATCCCTTTGGACTATTAAAAAGGGCACTATCCCTTTGAATTTCCAATAGAATTAGCCTCTTTTGAAGTTTCTACGACAACGCCTATAAAAACCTTATATGCCCCCAGGGCATAACTTAAAACCCTTGCCCAGAGAGTTGTGGGGGAGTATCCTCCTCAAGAACACATTTTCTATCTTGAAATCAGCTACGCTGAACGAAACGGCTATCTCAAAATTTCGATTGGATGTTTTTGGGGGAATGAGTTGCGTGAGGGGGGGGCTAGTTGCCCTCCAACCACTTTCGACTATTAAAAAGGGCACTACAACTCTCGATTTTTAATCGAATGAGCCCCTTTTGAAGTCTCTACGACGACCCCTTCTATATGAAGTGCCCTGCTTTAAAGAACAAAATAATAAATTGTACATTGTCAACATTGATCTTATATACCCTCAGGGCATAACTTAAAACCCTTGCCCTGATGGTTGTGTCCTCCTCAAAAGATATTTTCTATCTGGAAATCAACTACGCTGAACAAAATGGCTATCTCAAAATGTTGATTGGATATGTTTGGGGGAATGACGGGTGTGGGGGGGAGGCTAGTTGCCCTCCAATCACTTTCGACTATTAAAAAGGGCAATAGGCACTCCAATTTCCAATCGAATGAGCCCTTTTCGAAGTTTCTACGACAACTCCTTCGATACGAAGTGCCCGGGTATGGAAAAAAACAAAAACAAAAAAAACAACACATTGTGCCCACATCGTTCTTTACTTAAGCAGCAGTAGCGCGCTGCCTATGATATCAGAACGATAGCAATTAGACAGCATCCGAATTTTGAAGTAATTGTTAATATTAGCACTACAAAAAGTGTCTGTTGATACAAAGTAATTTAAGAAATTTAAGTTATGGGCATCATGATCTTTGAAAAACTATTGAGGGACTTAAAAATTAGTCTTCTATTTCCTGTAGGCTATTCTTAGAATTTTCTGCTCTCAAGAGAACGTCTTGTTCTTTCGGGTCGGTTTGTGTTTTCAGTAAAGCACTAGTTCTTGAAATTCTATAGGTATTAGAATATATCGCGCGATAGTATATTTGATTTAGTTCCGTAGATATATCTTCCGTAAAATTTGAAGTACGAATTTTTGTTCGTTTAAAGTTTTCAACTCCACTCTTTACTTCTGTATGAGAAACAATGCTTTCTAAATTAGTTTTTGCTTGTTTTTTTTTTTTTTTTTACACACACGCAATAATCCTTACAAAAGGTCTCCTTAATTTTCCTGTCAAACTTAATTTTTAAAACTGCAAGGTACTGTCAAAGTTCTTACTTTTATTAGCTTGAACAGTGTTTTAGTATTGGAACAAACTTTCTTCAGTTTTTTAAAGTCTAGATATGACATATTTTGTTTTTAAAATGTTGTTGTTATTTGTAAGGATTCATAATCTCTTCCAAGAAAATTTTTCTAGAAAACTGATAACACAATCCAAAAATTCAAACTTGATAACCCATCACATGAAGGTTCAAGGTTTAATCAAAGCTCAAAAGTAAAAATTCTAATCTGGGGCCAATGACTGCATTTCAGTTTTTAAGAAACGAAACGAGTGAAATAAATTAATTTTCTTGTTACTCAAAATTGATGAATCAGTATTAAAATTAATCGCCTTTTTTCAATTTTGTTCTACGGATGCCCAAGCCCAATGTTTCTGAAAACCAGTATTTTTTGTAGATTCATGAACAAATTTGATCTAAAAAAATCCCAAAGAAGAAGTTTTTCAAAGAAAAGTAAAGAGCTACATTAAACCAAAGACGACCAGAAGTCATGTCAACTATAAATTCATAATACAAACGAGCAAAAATTACTATCAATTAGTGACGATAGGCGTTGCCAAAGCCTTTTATTTTCACAGTTCAACATGGTAGCACTGAACTAACTGTGATATTTCCCTGAAAGCTTAATAATTTTGAAGCAACCAAATAATAATAATAAAAAAAAAATATGAGAAAATTTCGGTTTTCAGTTACGCATAGACCTAAAATGGGTTTAGTGTGACAAAAACTGTTTTATTTTGATGTCCTTGGTACTTTGTGCTTTAAAGTTGCCCATCAAAAGTTATGAGCCTGAATAAAAACTGTGCAATTTTGAAAAAAGAATAAAACATTCCCAACGTGGGGATTGATCTTGATAAAAATGATACAATCAACACCACTTTGTCATATTAGAGAATACTAGGACAGAGTTTGCAAGCTTTATCTTCAAAAATACGTTTATTTTTTGTTTTGTCTTTGAAGGATAGTTACGGATGAGTGTTGTTATCAAAAGTCAAAAACATTGAAAGATTTGTCGATCGAAAGTTAAATTTCCTTTTTTGAGCAGTAAGAGAGATCGGGCCACAGAAATTGCGGGGTAGTTTGCGGCTTCATAAAATTACGCACAGTGGATTATAGAAGCGAGTCAACTATTTGGAGAAAGACCAGCTGATGTTTCTTTGGGAGAAAGAGGGGGTGCCTGAAGCGTCAAAAGTGTATTTTTTTTGCCAAAAATTTTAACTTTAAGTGAGTTTTCCGAGAATCACATCTCATCTCCTTTCGTTATGAGGAATCCATTTTGGACTAAGCCTATAAAGGAGCCTGCCCACCCCTCCAATCCTTCCGTTCTTCCTGTTTTACTTTTTTCCCACTTACTTCAAGAACAAACTTCTAACAAAAAGGAATGGGATAAAACATATTTTTTTATAACGCATCGAGAATGGAAAGACATATTGGTACTCCTGTACTAAACGGACTCTTTTATATGCTGCAATAGAATCCAGTCACGAAAACCCGTTTTTGACGGGTTAATTCAAGACGCCGCTATAGAGTAATGCAATGTATAGCGGGGTTTTCATTGCGTATACGATATTTAAACTGTTGTTTTTGGGGGTTAACGGGGGGGGGAGGTACCGAGGTTAGGTTAATTATTAATATATGCTATACTTTACCCCTCCCCCTAAAGTGCAAATATATAGCCCAAATTTGTCTCTAAACTATTATATATTCATCCTATTTTATTTCGATAGCATTAACCAAACTAGCACTATATAAAAGAGTCCGTTTAGTAGGGGAGTACCGACACATTGATATGCAATTGCTTTAAACGACAAACTTTCAGTTCAAATGTTTTGAAAGTCAATTAGTAAATTAAACACCTGTGATTAAAAGTGACTACATTTGTTCCACTATAAATGCATTTAGTAAATGACCATAAAACTTTAGCATAATGGGCGGGGAGTTGAAGGTGGCGGAGCTGCCTCAGTCATATGCAGGATATTTATGTTTAATTAAGCTTTAGTGTTGCGCTCTACTTTTATTTAAAAGAACTTGTATTATTTGTTTAATTCACAAATTGGCTGAGATTTTACGGCAGTGTCTGTAATTTTCGAATCTTTTTTAGTGTGAACACATCCACTTGACTTTCTTTATGTTTTATATTTTCAGTTTTTACCAGAAAGTCACCACGTCTCATTTTAAATTATTATTACAACAATTTTTTTTGGACAGATAACAAAAAGTAAATGATTCGATTTGGATCACTTAATTTTTAGAAACTAACTTTAATTTCAAATGACTTTTTTGCTTGCTCAACTTTAATATTCAAGTCTTTGATTTTAATTAATGGCCTACTTAATAACAAATGATTGTTAAGTTTTTTGTTATATATTTAGTTGTGCTATGATTTGACTATTTTGGAAGAATATGGGAAATATCTTGGGAACCGACGTCGTTTCCAAACATATACACTGGAGGAAGGCTTAGGGTCCACATTGTTTCCTTAATTCTCGAAGTTCTATAGTTTTCTTATGATACCTTGTTATTTGCACACTTTTCCGGTACTAGTGCATTAAACGCACTCTTTTATATACTGTATATGGAATGTCAAACTGGAGATTCTAAAGATACTGGGACAGATACCCGCCAGACGGGTTATTTCAAAGACCGCTATTAAGAATCGGAATGAAAAGAGTAGTTTTCATTGCGTTTTCGATATTTAAACTGTTGTTTTTTGGGGTCTAGGGGGGAAAAGGTACCAAGGTTAGGTTAGGTTACGTATTTAATATATGCTATGCTTTACCCCCCCCCCCTAATGTACAAATATGTAGCCCAGATTTATTTCTAAACTATTATACATTCATCCTATTTTATTTTATTTCATTAGCAATAACCAAATTTCTTTAGCAGTATATAAAAGAGTACGTTTAATGCACCGGTACCACTTTTCCTAAATATTGTGCTTTTTGTGCTCTCCCAGGCAAATATTTTGGTTAGCCTCCTCTTTCACTCAAAACAAATTGCTCCGTCTTTCCTGCTTGCAATTGGAGGGGAAATCTAACAGTTTTCTCTTTTAGAAAAATACAACTGTTGCCCTAATGTTTACAGAAGGAAATTTTCTGCTAAGAAAATGAAAAGGTGACCCAAGTCCTGAATTAGGAATCTTAAATTCAACAGGGGAGTAGTTGTAGAATTTTTATTGGGGGGGGGGGCAAGAGGGGTCCATATCCGGATATATAATACTTTTTATCTAAATTGTGGGGTGAAACTGCCCCCCCCCCATTTCCTCCTAGAAATGACGCCCCTGACTTTCATAAAGACTGTAGATAAGAAGGTGATAACTGGATAAACACAATAGGAGCAAAAGCATTGTAGAAAAATAATTGAGATAAATTACACTTAAATGGGAAAATCTTTGTAATCTCTTATTGGAAAGTGTAAAATAAGGTATTTCTACCAAATGATTCATTTATAAATTTATTTGTGGTTCTTCTTTATATCTTTGTGGTTAGATATAAAACGTGGGACCCTGTCCGATAATTTTTCAAACTTAGATTAAACCCTGTCCGATAATTTTTTAAACTTAGATTCGAGACTAATCATTCAAAAAGAGAAAAAATAAAGATATACGAAATAATGAAATATTTTATAGAAATAATTCCATTCATGTTTAGTTTTTTTGTTTTTTTCCGTATACATCTCTTCTCCAGCTTACAACCCCCAGTCAAACGTTTGTGGTCTCAAACAAATTTATTACCTGACGATAGATTATTCCGATGTCCGTATCACGGTCTTTATACTGACTGCGTAAGCACCCCTGAATTTGAAAGGAGGGTAGGATGGGCATCTATCCAACCTCAACGGGAGTTTGGAAAAAGATTTTTACCATTTTAAGCAAAAACAGTTTTATCGCCCATTCAACTAATGGACTTAAAGTGTGGATTAGTTGTTATAACAATTAATCCAGTAGTTATAATCCAAGTAGTAGTTATAAAAGGATTAGTATAATCAACTAATCCAGTAGTTATAACTACATTTATGCACAAATAGAAGGTACGGTTCTATAGATTATTAGCTTAAACAGAGTGATGAAACCATAGACACAGAGGGCCTTAGTTAGCTATAATGCTTGTAGACTTAAAACTTAATTAAAAGACTAAAAAAATGACCTAAAACTACTTAAAAATGACTTAGACTTAAAAATTGTATAAAAAAATGAAAACAAATCATGATATTTTTTAAACGTCTTAAAGCGACCTTTATATAAAAATAATTTTTTTTTAGCAACAAATGGTAAAATAATCAAATTGGTGACGGGCTATTGGATGCCAGCAGGAAAATCGCTACAAATTTAGATGTTTTGCAAATAGAAACCTAATTCTAATTTTAATTTTGCTATTTAAAGCCTTGCTACATCACTGCCATGCCTTTTATCAGGCCTTCTAATCTAAACATAAACTGTGCATAGGATAATCATTAGAAACAAAAAGAGAACAAAAGGCTTTTTAGCTCTTAGGACTGTACTGATTAAAATTTAAGAATATTGAAAGGGCCTGGGAATTCGTTTAACATCTTAGCTGTTTACGGCTTTCCAGGAAAAACCTGTTGAAACTTTAAATTTTTAAAGTAAAAGATCACCACCCAAGCCCTCTAGCCCCATTCCGAACCTGGGAATATCGATGATCTTGAATCGCTTGCATTTCCAGATTTGCACCTGTTTTGTACTTGAGTGGCCAAACTCGTTCTTGTTGCCCAGACAAAAACAAAAATTGCCAAAACCTACTTCTCAATATGATCGTATATTATGGATAAATATAGGTCATAATAAAGTACAATCAACCTCGCCAAAGTGATACTATTTTGCTCATTAGATTATGACCTAGGATAGTTTCATTCTAATAGAGCGATTTAGGAATACAAAAAATATAATACACAAGACATATTGTTGATAGTGTAGCAAAATGATTAAGTCAATTGCAAAAAAGAATTTCATGCACCGTCCTGCGCCGGAAATTTTGTGCCAAGCTTCCACGCCACCTTTATTTTTTTGGCACCGAAACCCCCCTTTTTTACTTTTGTTGCTTGAAGATGAATTACTAGCTTCTAAGAAATATGGTAAATATACAATGTAAGCTCTGAAACCAAAATCGACAAGAAAAAAATTCAATTAAACAAACATTTAAGCTTGATATTTTGCCATATTCACAGCCAAGATCCCTCTATTTAGACCTGCCTCCCTCAGACAAATGGCCAATCTATCCAGCTGTCGAATCTCTCTTGAGTAAAATTAGTCCTTGATATTGACAATACCCTAGACATAGTCTTACCTGGTACAAGAAGTCAATATATCTGGAGGCAAGTCTGAGCGTTTGGATTTTCGAAAGTTTGTCCGACGGAAGAGTTGGAATGATTCTTCTTAATTGAGCAAAAGCATCATTTAAGGACTGTGTTCGCTGTCTCTCTCGAACATTGGCCATAGCTCTTTGATTTGGATTATCAGGAGAACTTTTTCTTCTTATTTTTCTTTTCCTTGGACAACTTTCTGAGGAGTCACTGTCAGATCGACTTTCTAAGCTGATTCCACCATGAACTTCTTCTTCGAAATGCCTTTTTAGTCCAGTCAATACATTCGGCTCTTGCATAAAATAACGATTATCCCAAAACTGATAGTCAGGCCGAAAAGCCGGATGAATAGGGTAAACACTATCTTCAGTTGATCTTGCACTTGATTCAGATTGAGAACTTTCGGTCGGTGATTCAGGTTCAAGTTTGAACGACATGTTTCACAATTTAGTTTTGATTGTGCCCTATTAGCCTAAGATTTTCACATCCAAATAAAGCGAACTAAGGAAAGTTTGGCACCGTTCTCTGGAAACTGCTGGAGCCAAGAAACACCGCCTTTGTGCCTATCCTTACAATATCATTGGCTACTTGAATCTTTGCACAATACCCAGCCTTTTCTACGAAACTCCTTGGAAGTATAGGAAAGGGAGTTTGTGCTATGTTGCAATTAATCTTAAAAATCAAAAATAAAAAACCTGGCTTTCATTATTTATTTATGTATGGTCAAAGCTATTTTAGAAAAGCTAAGAAATCTAATAAAAAAAAATGAGGCTTTGTTCCTTTGGGAATGTATGAGTAATACCATTTAACCTTGATAAGCTTGTCATTAAAGCCTTAGAACAAAATACAAAACTTTTCCTGTATTTTGGCATCCTATCGTATATCATTGTATTTGTTTTTATCAGCTTAGATTTGCCACATTGTTGATCTTACTATCTAATATGCATTGTAACTAACCTCAGGACCGCTGATCTATGAAAACCCAGGGTGTGTTTTCCTACCTTTTTTTTCAGTCGGTTCTCGCAACCAGGGCCCCAAAACTTTTGAGAAGTTAATCTCGCGATCAAACCGTGTTCCTGATCTGACAATCCTTCAGTAGCATTTGTTTGTGCGTGTTTTTTTTTTTAGATTTCAGCTTCTACGAATCATATTGATATTACAGACTAATTAACAGTATGAAAAGAAAACCACATATAGCGAGTTCCCGCTAGTCACAGGTGCCCGAAACAGGGTGCGTGGGTTTACCTTAATTGGCATCTGAAGTTCATGGGGCCAAAACCTTGAATTTTTATATGAGCAAAGCAAGACCCTTCAAAAGTCCAAAAAGTTCTATGCTATTTATCTGACGCTGAGAGGGAGGTTTTAAATAGATTATAATGGAAGAGGAGCGTGCGTAGCTGTGTTGGCCTCAGGCGGCTCAGTGCTTCAGTGAGTTGTTAGTAGTAGTAGTAGTAATAGAAGTAGTTTGACTTAGACAATACTTTGTCAATCAGCCTCATAAATTAAAATATAAATTTAATCTGTCAGTTCTAATTCATCGTATGTCCTTTCAACTTTAATAAATAAAAAAATAAAATGCTTCATATAGCTGTTTTCACTTATTAATCAGGACTAGGCATTTTAAGTTCTATTTTTGTAGATTTGAATGCCATATTTTTAGCATTCAATATGGAAAACTATCTCCTAGCGATTCATAACCCACGAAAGCCTTGAAATTCCCCATCATTCATATATCTAAGGAATGGGTCTTTCAGCTTAGAGAAAAATTATGAAAGATACCTCAATTTACTAAAAAAGAGTTTGAAAACTTATCGCACATCCGTGCAGAAAATACCGAGACAAGAAATACAAGTATTTTAAGCATTATCTTCTCACGGGTCATGAAATATAATTTCGTTCAATTTACCTACGGAACATTTTTTGTGATTGAGTTCTTTAAAAGCTGTTTCAATATATTTGGATTGTTTTTGATGATCCAAATAATATTTACATTATACGAATCAGTTCAAAAAAGTTGGACTATCTCCCTTCCAGTGATCACCTCGCTGCAAATGGGCAGGTTGCAGATTTGTTTGTTTTTTTTCGGGAAGGGGAACTTTGCCGGCACCACCAAGGAAATTTCACAAACATGCAGATTATAAGGAAACTACAAAAATCGATTTTGAAGCTTTTAATAAGGAAAAAGTCATCAGTAAGTAAAACAAATATAAGCTCAAGCAAGTCTTTAAAACTAAAGTAAGCTTTCATTTCTTTTATTTGGCAATTTTTGTCAAGTTGGTTCAGCATATTAGTTCAAGAAGAGCGGAAAGCCAATTATTACCACCAACATGAAAATTCAATCAACTTCTGGCTATCGTCTCTACGATAATTGTGTTGGCTAGTTTTACATTTATTCAAGAAACCCTTCACGACAGGGGGGCAGTCTTAGAGAAATGACCTTCGGATAGAAAATTATTATACCAGTTTCCAGAGTAGAACAACTGGAAAAGAGCATCATATTTCTCTGGTGATTGACCGATTGGTATTTTTCAACGACATTAACAGAAATGCCCCCTAGAAGGGGTCTACTGCTGAAGATTCAGGTACTAAAACCTTGAGGGGCATAACATTAAGGCTGAGTGTTTTATTAGTACAGGCAATTCCGGCTTTAGATGGAAAATATCATCTAGAAAGGTCTGTGAAAAAACACGCTGCGTTTTTTCACATCGGTGAATTTTCAGAGCGGTGAATATTTAAATACATACATAGATAAACAGGGGTATAATTTTCTATGGGGCAGGGAGGCAACTGCCCCCTCCAGACCTAACTTCTTCCCCTCCAGACATCAGTCCTTTCTCCCCCAGCTGAAATTTAGTTTCTGCAAAAAATCTTGTCAAAACTAGTGTAAGCCTGCATAATTCAAGTATCCAAAGAAACAGGTAAGTTTTCCTTAGTACGTCTTTCCTTTATGGTAATATATGGATCATTTTTCAGTTTTCACTGTCATCTTGACTTGGTTTGGGAAACTGGGCTCCAACTCCCCCCCCCTCCTCCCAGTATTTTGAAGAAACTACGCCATGGCAAATTAGGCCATGGCATAAGCAGAAAACATACAAATAAAAAACCTACAGGCCTAATATAAACATGCATAATAATAATGATACCCTAACTTAACAATAACACAGCAATAACAATAGCGATAATAACACACACATAATAAGACACATAATACCTTAAAAGCATACAATACTTGCATACAAAGCAGCAATAATGATAAGAACAATAACACAGAAAATACTAACAACTCAGTACCTCCCTACCTTAGTTGTACTCACAGTTTGTCAAAATGTTTTTATTTCTGTGCGCCATGGCCACTCTGACAAATTTGCCCAACCTTTTAAAATAATCAAAGCTTCTACTTTTTAACATTTCCTCAGGCCAATCAACCTCTCCAAAATGCGTTGAAAACACCTCCCTCCTAAAATCTACTAACTCCTTACATTTGCCCATAAAATGGATAAAATAATCCTCCTCTTCACACAATTGTGAGTCAATATTGACTCACAATTTATTGACTCACACAAAATTGACTCACAATTTATGGAAATGCAATTGAGTGGTCTCCAAAATCATGTATGCTATGAGTGTTTGCTCTTAGTTTGTAAATATTTACAACATACACCTAAAAACTTCTTTCGTGGATTCTTATCTAGTTTAAGAAATTAAAATACAACAACGAAGAGTAATTTTGTTTTTGTAATTAGATTAAAGACGAACCTTGAAACGAAGAGAAATTATTCTCAACCACGGGTTGACTATAAAATTACGAACATCCATTCTCTACTGGGGGCTTTTTTAGGGCAGCAAAGGCTTCTACAACGTTAGGCAGGTCTCAAAGGTCCCTTACAATCACAGCATGCATTTTGATCACTTAACCCTAAATTAAGTGCAGGTGCAAGAGCGTTGGAAAGTTAGCTTGTTACAAATCAAATACAAATTAAAAATGCTTCGCCTCACTATAGGGGCCCATATTGAAGTACTGTGATCTTTAATTTTTGTTATAATGCCGCAATTCTTTAGAGCATTTATTTCAATACTGTAATTGCATACATATGTCACTGAAAGTTCTATGATCCGGGGATGAAGCTTGAATTAGGGCAATTTGGGCATACACACCCTATGCATAGAGTTTAAAAAGTGAAGACTATATTTGACCAAATTTATAGAGTTTGATCTATTAATAAAAGTTAAAATAAAAAAATAAAAACAAATGTGAAAATGAGCAGGCTAAAAATAGAACTCCCCTCCTATATAATTTCCCCTCATGCACGGTTTCAGATACCAAAGCCAGCGTTATGCTTGACCTCCAAGACCCTCAGTGCTGGAAAGGTGGTTTTTACATCAAGATTTATATACCATTGGTGCTGAACTTATCAGAAACGACTGAAGGATGGAACAAGTGTCTGTGATTATTATATGAAGGAAATTCACAAAGTCTTCGCTGTCTATGCTTGATGTAACTAAATAAATAAATAAAAACAAGCTTTTTCCACTGAAAGTAAGGAGCAACGTTAAAACTTCAAAAGAACAGAAATTATTACGTATATGAGGTGGGGTCGTCCCCTCCTCAATATCAGGCTCTTTATGCTAAAGTTAGAATCGTGTCCCGATTCTTTAAGAATGACTCCTGAATCACGAAGGCAATTTAATTAGAATAAAAACCTCTTCTAAAAGTACTAGAAACAACTCCAGTGTACAGAGCGAAGTACTGACGAGGGGGCGACTCCCCTCATATCACTGTATAAAGATATCTATTATTTATATACTTTGCCTCATATACTTAATAATTTCTGTTCGTTTTAAGTTTGAATGTTGCTCCTTACTTTCAGTTGAAATTTTTTTTTTATTCAATTTCTGATCGTTTTTTCAATAATGCTGGGAAACCTGGCTCTCCCTCCATGAACAACTTTCTTTCCCCATGAAAAATACTTCCATAGAAAATCCTCCCACGTAACGCCCCCCTCCACCAGACAAAGCCCCCCTGAAAATGACTGTAAACTTCCCAATAGCCAATGCTATATGTAAACAATTGGCAAAGCTCATAGCTTGTAGCCCTTCCCCCGGGGACTGTGGAAGTTTAAGTCATCCTCAAAGACATAGTTATTAGATTTTTTTACTATGCTGAAAAAACGGCTATCTAAAAATTTGGATCGGATGACTTAGGGGAAAAAATGAACGCGGGAGGATATTTTTGGTCGCTTAAAAAGGGACTAGAACTTTTGATTTCCGATTAATTGAACCCTCTCTCGATTTTCTACGATCACTGGTTTGATATGATTAACCATGGGGAAAAAAAAAATAACACACATCAATGATCTTTCTTCTAGCAAGAGAAAAATGCAAAATTCCACATTTTTGTGCATAGCGGCTTGAAATCTCTACACCAGGGTTCTCTGCTATGCTGAATCTGATGGTATGATTTTCATTAAGATCACTGGATGTTTTTGGGTGTGTCCCCTCTTTTCAAAAATTGGGTAAGTTTTCTCAGGCTCGTAACTTTTGATGAGTACCATTAAATTTGATGAATTTTTCTGATTTTGAATAAGCATCAAAATTAGATTCTTTCTTATGTATATATTGTTATCAAGACTCTCTTTCTTAGAATTTCGGTTACTATTGAGCCCTATCGCTTCATACTTACAGTTCGTTACCACGATCTGTTTGATTGATTGTGCTAACATAGAAAACCCTTTAAGATTCGCAAGCTGCGACCAAGGAAGTCTATTTCAGTTATTACTAGTGTATTCCTTAAAATCTGAATTAATTTTTGTTTTCTTAAAGTTATAAGTGACAAAATTTAAAAGAATTTTTTTCAGTAAAGTACAAATTATATTCTGGCTTTTAGAAAACATAGGGTTTGGAACCCTACTCATATTAATTTCTGCTCGTTTCGAGTTTGACTCGGTTATTTATTTTAATTTCTGTTTGTTTTGGTTTTCATTTATTTAATGATAGTGATTTGTGATAGCTGTATGCCTGATAGACTATTTGATTCTATTTTTGTTAATTTTTGGTTTAATGGAGTTCTTTACTTTTTTTTGAAAAACTTATTTTTTGCTAAAAGTTTTTTTGATTAATTTCTGTTCGTTTTATATTGACATAGTCTTTTCAGGGAGAAAGACTGAGTCTCTTTTGAAGTTAAACAACCATCCCTTCCATAAAAAACCTTTAATACCCCCTGGACATGACTTACAACCATTGCCTCTAATCTCTGGGGTTTGTTTCAACTCCAAAAGGCTTGTTGTATGATAATTAGATTATTTTGAATAGAAAGGGTATCTCAAAATTTTTATTAAACGCGTTTTTGGACAGTATTACTTGTGTTTAGGGGTGAGAGAGTAGCTGCCCTCTGACCACTTTGACTCTTAAAGGGAGCACTAGAACGTCTAATTACCAATCCAATGAGCCCCCTTTGAAGTTTATGTGACCACACTTACTATAAAATCCCTATATGTTTCCAGGGCAAAACTTACAACCCTTGCCCTGAGGGCTGAGGGGATTTGTTATCCTCAAAAACATAATTCCCAGACCTTTTTGATAGGCTTAACAAAATGGCTATATCAAAAATTTTGATTGGAAGTGTTTGGGGAAATGATAGGCTTGGAGGGAGACATTTGCTTTCTGATCATTATCGATGAACTAGAACTTTCAATTTCCAATCAAATGAACTCCTGTGAAGTTTGTACCTTCCATTAGAACCGTATATATCCCCAGGGAATAACTTAAAACGCCTGCCCCTGGGTCTTAGAGGGTTGTATCGACCCCTTTGTTTTTGTCGTATTTGAGATATTAAATAAAAATTATTGGATGTATTTGGGTATAGATGGGTGTGGGGGTGGGGGGGTTGTTACCCTCCGATTGCTTTTGACACTTAAAAAGGGCACTATAACTTCCAATTTCCAATCTAATGAGCCCCCTCCGAAGCTTATACGACCATCATTGCCATATGAAAGGTCTCTGGGGAATAAAATTGGAGCCGAATAGCATTAGGGTTAGTGGGGGATGCTAGTTGCCATTGAATCATTTTTCACTTTTAAAAAGGGAACTGGAACTTTCAATTTCTATTCATTTGAGTCTCCTCAGAAGTTTCTATGATCACTTCTTCCATAAAAACCTTATATGCCACCGGGGCATAAGTTGCAACCCTTCCCCCGGGCTCTGGTGTGTGTGTGTGTGGGGGGGTGTCAACCCAATAGATTTACCCAATAGACAGTCATCTGATCGTTGGGCTATTTCAAACAAAATAGTTATCTAAAAAATTTGATCGAATACATTTGGGGAAAAGAGGGTGTGTGTGAGGGGAGGGGGGGAGCAGATGCTCTCCGATTACTTTTGACTTTTAAAAATGTACCTAAAACTTTCAATTCCCAACCGAATGAGCCCCCTCTGAAGTGTATATGACCACCCTTTACATAAAACCTTATATGCCCGGGGTATAACTTACAACACTTGCCCCTGGGCTCTGGGGGCTAGTTATGGGGCCTGGAGTTTTGTTATTTGATCTTTAAACTATTTTCAACAAAATGGCTTTCTCAAAATTTTGATCGGAAGTATTTGGAAAAATAAGGATCTTTTTTTTTGGGGGGGGGGCTAGTTGCCCTCCAATCACTTTTGACTCTTAAAAAAAGGCACTAAAAATTCTGGTTTACTATCGAATGAACCACCTCCTAAGTTTATACTACCGTCCATTCCATAAGAACCTTATATACCCCCGGGGCAAAATTTACAGCACTTTCCTCTGGGTTCCGGGGGGCTTTGCTATTCCTGGAGTTTTTGTTATATGATCTTTGGCCTATTTTGAACAAAATGGCTGTATAAAAAACGATTGAATTTATTTGGGAAAAAGAGGGCTAGTGGGGGAGGGGGCTAGTGGCCATTGAATTACTTTTGACTCTTAAAAAGGGAATTAGAACTTTTAATTTCCAATCTTTTTAGTCCCCTCAAACTTTATACGAACACCTCTTCCATAAAAACCTTATATGCCCTCGGGGCTAGCCCCCAGAGACCAGGGGCAAGTGTTATAGGTTATGCTCCAGGGGCAATTAAAGTTTTATGCAAAGTGTGGCCGTATAAACTCCAGAGGTGGCTCATTTGAATGGAAATTAAAAGTTTTAGGTACATTTTTAAGATTCAAAAGTAATCGGAGGGCATCTACCCCCCCCCTTACACACACCCTTTTTTCCAAATGCATTCGATAAAAATTTTTAGATAGCCATTTTGTTTGAAATAACCCAATGATCAGATGACTATCTATTGGATAAATATTTTGGGTTAACAACCCCTCCCCACCCCACACCAGAGCCCGGGAAAATGGTTGCAACTCATGCCTAGGTGGCATATAAGGTTTTTATGGAAGAAGTGGTCATATACAGTTCGGGGGAGACTCAAATGATTAGAAATTGAAAGTTGCAGTTTCCTTTTTAAGAGTGAAAAATGATTCAATGACAACTAGCATCAACCACTAACCCTAATGCTATAAGGCTCCAATATTTTCCCCAGAGACCTTTCATATGGAAATGATGATCGTATAAACTTCGGAGGGGGCTCATTAGATGGGAAATCGGAAGTTATAGTGCCCTTTTTAAGCGTCAAAAGTAATCGGAGGGTAACAACCCCCCACAACCTTCTATCCCCAAATACAATCAATAATCTTTATTTAATATTTCAAAGATCAGAAGACAAAACTCAGGGGTCGACACAACCCTGTAGATCCCAGGGGCAGGCGTTTCAAGTTTTCCCTGGGGGTATATACGGTTCTAATGGAAGTTATAAACTTCACTGGAGTTCATTTGATTGGAATTTGAAAGTTGTAGTTCACTTTTTAAGAGTAAAAAAAGATTGGAGTACAACTAGTCCTCCTCCACACCTTTTTTCCAAAATCTCATGCGATAAAAATTTTGCGATAGCAATTGTGTTAAAAACAATTCAATCATCAGATGAAAAAAATCTGGGGTCGATACAACGCCCCAGAGCCCAGTGGCAAGGGTTTTAAATTATGCCCCGGGGCATTTAAAGTAGTAAGAGCGGTAAAGTTTCTAGGGATGCATTGTATAAAGCGACCATAATAGCGTCATCCCCCCTATATTCCGACCATGATTATACTTTTACAGGTGAACAGGGCTCCAAAACTAGATCTACGCAATAGCCTATGGCGACAAGTATACTCATTTAGGAACCTAGATCTAAAAAAATCGATAACATAACGGGACTTAGAATGTGTTATGATAGAAATTCTATTTTTAATAAGGTTTCCTTTAGATTCGAAAGTATAAATGATTTGTAAATCTGTGATAATGTAGCAGTTCATTTTTTGTCATTAAGATACATATTATTTTTTATTTTGGTGGGATGTTTTGTTTTAAACTTCCGAATATATTTAACGTGGGAATTTTAAATGTACAAGTGTGGTCGCTATAATAAACAAGTACTAAACGGGGAGCTTATTCAATATTTATTTAAAGAGTGAAAGAGGCTTTAAATATTATTTGTATATCAACTAGGATATGTATGAGGGAATAGAGGCTCCATTAAGAGATATAAATGTACGAAAAAAGTTATCAAAAATGTCTTCAGACCCCATCTTTTTAGAGTTGGGAGAACGAATTAAACATTCGATTTTGACGTTTTTTTACTTAACAATATCAAATATGGCAATTTAAAACGTTGACATTCTAAAAGTGTCCCATGAACTAAACAGACAAATTATGCAAATTGCGAATCAGTGTATAGGAAAGGTAGTATTTATAAAGACAAAAGTCTCGTGATGAGCCTCTATGTGAGACAAAAAACAAAGGCAATAGATTGATTTTACTGGGTGCTTTCACATTAGTTGTCAATTTGAAAGTCTAATAAAAAAGAACTTGAAAGACATGTTTATGTCTTTAATGGAGTTTGTCCTCTTACGGCTTTTATTATTTTTTTTTTTAGATCGCCGAATTTGGTTTATTGTAAGAAAGCAGTAAGGGTGTAACTCCCAAGGCTTTTATTGAAAGTGTGGAGTCAAATACGCACTTCCAGTCCGCATTACTGGAGAAACAAAGGTCCCGTATACCTTCCGCACAACCCCACCTCCTCCAGTACCAAACTTTAGTCGAGATATAGATTTCCTGCGCCTTGATTTAATCAACATCAAGAGACATCGTTTGAAACATGAAGATACTTTTTTCCGAAAACTGAAATAAGCTTCTTAAAACATTCTAATGAACTTAATAAAGTCGAATAAATATTAAGTAATGTTATTGTGCTAGTATGAAGGAATTGATACAAGTTTTAATTTTTTTTTAACTGGTTAAGAAGTATATTACTGATTCAAAAGTGCTTAACTGGCTTATTTTGAACTCTGAGAAGTAAGTGGACATATGGGTTTTAGCTCTAGGATACCGTTTGAAACATGAAGATACATTTTCCTGAAAACTGAAATAAGATTCTTAAAACGTTCTAATGAAATTAATAAAGTCGAATAAATTTAAAGCAATGTTACGGTGATACTATAAGGGAAATGATACAAGTCCAAAACATTTTTACTGGATCAGAAGTGTATAACTGATTCAAAAGTGCTTAACTGGCTTATTTTGAACTCTGAAAAGTTACAGGAGATATTTAACTCAAGGATACCGTTTGAAGCATGAAGATACATTTTTCTGAAAACTGAAATAAGCTTCTTAAAACGTTATAATGAAATTAATAAAGTCGAATAAATTTTAAGCAATGTTACAGCGATACTATGAGGGAAATGATGCGAGCCCCAAACATTTTTACTGGTTCAGAAGTGTATAACTAATTCAAAAGTGCATAGCTGGCTTATTTTGAACTCTGAGAAGTAACAGAAGATATGTAGCTCAAGGATACCGTCTGAAGCATGAAGATGCTTTTTCTCTGAAAACTGAAATAAGCTTCTTAAAAAATTATAATTAAATTAATAAAGTCGAATAAATTTTAAGCAATGATACGGCGATACTATGAGGGAAATAACACAAGTCCCAAACATTTTTACTGGTTCAGAAGTGCATAACTGAATCAAAAGTGGTTAACTGGCTTATTATGAACTCTGAGAAGTTACAGGAGATATTTAGCTCAAGGACACCGTTTGAAGAATGAAGATACATTTTTCTGAAAACTGAAATAAGCTTCTTAAAATATTATAATGAACTTAATAAAGTCGAATAAATTTTGAGCAATGTTACAGCGGTAATATGAGGGAAGAGATGCATGTACCAAACATTTTTACTTGTCCAGAAGTGTATAACTGATTCAAAAGTGCTTAACTGGCTTATTTTGAACTCTGAGAAGTAACAGGAGATATTTAGCTCAAGGATACCGTCTGAAGCATGAAGATACTTTTTCTCTGACAACTGAAATAAGCTTCTTAAAAAATTATAATTAATTTAATAATGTCCAATAAATTTTAAGCAATGTTACGCCGATACTATGAGGGAAATGATACAAGTCCAAAACACTTTTACTGGTCCAGAAGTGTATAATGATTCAAAAGTGCTTAACTGGCTTATTTTAAACTCTGAAAAGTTACAGGAGATATTTAGCTCCCAAACACTTAACTGGCTTATTATGAACTCTGAAAAGTTACAGGGGATATTTAACTCAAGGACACCGTTTGAAGAATGAAGATACATTTTCCTGAAAACTGAAATAAGCTTCTTAAAATGTTATAATGAACTTAATAAAGTCGAATAAATTTAAGCAATGTTACGGCGGTACTATGAGGGAAATGATACAAATTCCAAACATTTTTACTGGTTCAGAAGTGTATAACTGATTCAAAAGTGCTTAACTGACTTATTTTGAACTCTGAGAAGTTACAGAAGATATGTAGCTCAAGGATACCATCTGAAGCATGAAGATGCTTTTTCTCTGAAAACTGAAATAAGCTTCTTAAAACAATATAATTAAACTAATAAAGTCGAATAAATTTTAAGCAATGTTACGGCGGTAGTATGAGGGAAATGATACAAGTCCCAAACACTTTTACTGGTTCAGAAGTGTATAACTGATTCAAAAGTGCTTAGCTGGCTTATTTTGAACTCTGAGAAGTAACAGGAGGTATTTAGCTCAAGGATACCGTTTGAAGCATGAAGATACATTTTTCTGAAAATCGAAATAAGCTTCTTAAAACGTTATAATGACTTTAATAAAGTCGAATAAATTTAAGCAATGTTACGGCGATACTATGAGGGAAATGATACATTTCCCAAACATTTTTACTGGTTCAGAAGTGTATAACTAATTCAAAAGTGCTTAACTGGCTTATTTTGAACCCTGAGAAGTTACAGGAGATATTTAGTTCGAGGATACCATTTGAAGCATGTAGATACTTTTCTGTGACAACTGAAATAAGCTTCTTAAATTATTATAATGAACTTAATAAAGTCGAATAAATTTTAAGCAATGTTACGGTGATACTATGAGGGAAATGATGCAAGTCCCAAACGCTTTTCCTGGTTCAGAAGTGCATAACTGAATCAAAAGTAGTTAAATGGCTTATTTTGAACTCTGAGTAGTTGCAGGAGATATTTAGCTCAAGGATACCGTTTGAAGCATGAAGATACATTTTTCTGAAAACTGACATAAGCTTCTTAAAAAATTATAATGAAATTGATAAAGTCGAATAAATTTTAAGCAATGTTACGGCGATACTATGAGGGAAATGATAAAAGTGCAAAACATTTTTACTGGTTCATATGTGTTTAACTAATTTAAAAGTGCTTAACTGGCTTATTTTGAACTCTGAGATTTTACAGGAGATATTTAGCTCAAGGATACCGTTTGAAGCATGAAGATACATTTATTGAAAACTGACATAAGCTTCTTAAAAAATTATAATGAAATTAATAAAGTCGAATAAATTTTAAGCAATGTTACGTCAATACTATGAGGGAAATGATGAAAGTGCAAAACATTTTTACTGGTTCATAAGTGTATAACTGATTCAAAAGTGTTTAACTGGCTTATTTGGAACTCTGAGATGTTACAGGAGATATTTAGCCCAAGAATACCCTTTGAAGCATGAAGACACATTTTTATAAAAACTAAAATAAGCTTCTTAAAACATTATAGTGAAATTGATAAATTCGAATAAATTTTAAGTAATGTTATGGGGGTACTATGAAAAATGATACAATGCCGTAACATTTTTACTGGTTCAGAAGTGAATGACTGATTCAAAAAGTGCTTAACTGGCTTATTTTTCACATTGAGAAGTTAGTGGAGACATGAATTTTAGCTCTAGGCTAGCGTTTGAAAAATGAAGATAAATTGTTCTGAAAACGAAATAAGCTTATTAAAACATTCTAATGAAATTAATAAAATAGAATAAATTTCGAGAAATGTTACGGTGGTACTATGAGGGAAATAATACAAGTCCCAAACATTTTTACTGGTTCAGAAGTGTATAACTGATTCAAAATTGCTCGATTGGTTTATTTTGAACTCTGAGAAGTTACTGTAAATATAGGTTTTAGCTCTAGGATACCGTTTAAAAAGGAAGGCACATTTTTCAGAACACTGATTCTATCATCTATGGAAAAATTCAGAACAAAAGAGAACTATTTTTTCTTCACTTCTTTGAGAAAAGTCAGATTTAAAGTGGAACTTTTTCTCTTCTGTGGGAAAAATTCAGAATTGAAGTAAAACTTTTTCTATCTTCTACGGAAAAATTCAGAACAAAGCTTGAATTTTTTTTTTCTTTAAGAAAATTTTGAACTGAAGTGAAATTTTTTTCTTTTTGGAAAAATTTACAATTGAACTGTTACTTTTTCTGTCATCATTTAGAAAATTTAAAAGAGAAATTGACCGTTTCTTCACTTCATTGAGAAAACTCATAATTGAGGTGGAACTTTTTCTTTTCTTTGGAAAAAATTTAGAATCGAAGTATAACTTTTTCTATCTTTTACAGAAGAATTCAGAACTGAAGTAAAACGTTTTTTCTCTTTGGAAAAATTTAGAATTGAACTCTAACTTTTTTCTATTTTTCGAAAATTCAGAAGAGAACTTGAAGTTTTTTTCATTTTTTTGAGAAAACTCAGAATTAAAAGTGGAGTTGTTTCTCTTCTTGGGGGAAAATTCTGAAGAGCTTTAACTTTTCTTCACTTTATTGGTAAAACTCAGAATTAAAATGGAACTTTTTTTTTCTTGGGAAAAATTCAGAATCGAAGCGTAACTTTTGCTATCTTTTACAGAAAAATTCAGAACAGAACATGTAATAGTGAACTTTAAGCAATTAACATCTTAAAAGGAAGTAAACCCTGACATACAGGCTTAGAGAGTGAGAGAGACAAAAAATCATACAAACACATAACCTCAGACATAGAAACCGACAAAGACAGGCACTGGAACAAGCAAGCACCTCGTCCAGACAAATAGGCTTAGAGAGTGTTAGAGACAAAAACATATACACACAAATAGACTTATACATGCAAACCTACTAAGACAGGCAGTGGAACAAGCAAACACCTGCCCAACAGGCACTGGTACGTGCAAGTACCAGCCCCAGATATACTGGTTTAGAGAGTGAGAGAGAAAAACATACAAACATAAACTCAAACATAAAAACCGACAAAGACGGACACTGAGACAAGCAACCACCTGTCTAGGCACACAGAATTATAGAAACAAAAACAAATAAAAATACATAGATCCAGACACATAAACCGACAAAGCCAGGCACTAGAAAAAGCAAACACCTGTCCAGTGAGAAACGCAAAAAAGAATGAGAGACATACAAATACATAGATTCAGACATATCAACCGTCTAAGACATGCAATGGGACTTGCAAACACCCGCCCAGACACACACAGGCAAAAAGAGTGAGAAACACATACAAATACATAGATTCAGACATACAAACTGACAAAGACAGAAATTTGGGTAAGCAAACACCCACCCAGACACACAGGCAAAGAGAGTGAGAGACAAAAAATTCATACAAACACATAGATTCAGACATATAAACCGACAATGAAAGGTACTGGGACAAGCAAACACCCACCCAGACAAACAGGCCTAGAGAGCGATAGAGACAAAACAAAATATATAAACAAATAGATTTATACATACAAACCGACAAAGACAGTCACTGGGACAAGCAACCACCTGTCCAGACAGACAGGCAAAAAAGAATAAGAGACATATTCAGATACATAGATTCAGACATGCAAATCGAAAATGAAATGCTCTGGGACAAGCAAAGATTCGCCCAGGCCTACAAGCAAAAATAGGGAGAGGCACATACAAATAAATAGATTTAGCCATACAAACCGTCAAAGACATGCAATGAGACTTGCGAACACCCGCCCAGACACACACAGGCAAAGAGAGTGAGAAACACATACAAACAAATAAATTCAGACATACAAACGAACAAAGACAAACACTGGGACTTGCAAACGCCCACCCAGACACACAGGCATAGAGAGTGAGAAACACATACAGATACATAGATTCAGACATATAAAACCGACAAAGACAGGCAGTGGGATAATCAAACACCTGCCCAGACATACAGGCAAAGAGAGTGAGAGACAATAAATGCATAAAAACACATAGATTCAGACATACAAACTGACAAAGACATGCAGTGGGAAGTGCAAACACTCGCTAAGACACACAGGCAAAGAGAGTGAGAGAGAGGCAAAAAACACATACAAATATATATATTCAGACATATAAACCGATAAAGACAGACACTGAGACATGCCAACACTCGCCCAGACACACGGGCAAAAAGAGTGAGAGAGACAAAAACACATACAAATATATAGATTCAGACATACAAACCAACAAAGACAGACACTAAGACACGCAGACATCCGTCCAGGCACACAGGCAAACATGGTGAGAGAGACAAAAAAACACATAAAAATATATAGATTCAGACATACAAACTGACAAAGACAAACACTGGAACAAGCAAACACCTGCCCAGCCACATAGGTAAAGAGAGTGAGAGAGACGAAAACAAATACAAATACATAGATTCAGACATACAAACAAACAAATACAGGCACTGGGACATGCAAAAACCACGACACAACATTACAAAAATATTCCAAGTCTTATTTTTCAACAAAAAAATTCAAAAATGACCTTTGAGACATCAACAGAATGTAAGACTGAAAGGATAAACCACGAGAGGACACTACACAAACATCGTAAGTCTTACATTTCAACGAAAAAATTCCAAAAATGAACATTGAAACATCAGCAGAATGTAACAGTTACATGGTAAACCACATCACAACACTATAAACATATTCCAAGTCTTACATTTCAACGAAAAATACCAAATGAATTTTGAAACACTAACAGAATATAATAGTGACAAGGTAAACCATGACAAAACACTACAAAATATTCGAACTTTACAACATCAACAGAATAACAGTGACAAGGTAAACCACGACACAACACTATAAAAATATTCTAAGTCTTACATTTCAACGAAAAAATTCCAAAATGAACTTTGAAATATCAACAGAATGTAACTGTGACATGGTAAACCACGACTCAACACTACAAAAGTATTCCAGGTCTTTCATTTCACCGAAAAAATTCCAAAATGAACTTTTAAACATCAACAGAATGTAATATTGACAAGGTAAATCACGACACAACATTACAAAAATATTCCAAGTCTTACTTTTCAACGAAAAAATTCCAAAATGAATTTTAAAAAATCTACGAAATGTAACAGTGATAAGCAAAACTACGAAACAACAATATAAAAGTAATCTAAGTCTTACATTTCAACTAAAGAAATCCAAAATGAACTTTGAAATATCAACAGAATGTAACTGTGACATGGTAAACCACGATTCAAAATTACAAAAATATTCGAAGTCTCACATTTCAACGTAAAAATTCCAAAAATGAACTTTGAAACATCAACAGAATGTAACCGTGATAAGGTAAACCACGAAACAACACTACAAAAGTATTCCTGGTCTTACATTTCAACGAAAAACGACACAACACTACAAAAATATTCAAGTCTTTCATTTCACCGAAAAAATTCCAAAATGAACTTTTAAACATCAACAGAATGTAAGATTGACAAGGTAAATCACGACACAACATTACAAAAATATTCCAAGTCTTACTTTTCAACGAAAAAATTCAAAAATGAACTTTGAAACATCAACAGAATAACAGTGACAAGGTAAACCACGACACAACACTACACAACTATTCCGAGTCTTGTTTTTAGGTATGATTGAACATAAAAGACATGGATCCTAGAGATAAAAAAAACTTTTTATAGATGGCAACATCTTTTCACTCAGCGCGTGCAAAGCGAGCTTAAATAAACCTAGCTTTTTTACACGTCTCTCTCACCATACCCATGTGTCTGAGCAAGTGTGATGCAATCTATGACTATAGGTGTAAAGATGGCAGCAGTTGAGGTAGTGAAAAGGTGTCGCCATCTATAAAAAATGTTTTTATGTGTTGGATCCATGTGTCTTATGTTCAATCACACACAAAAACAAAACTTGGAATATTTTCGTAGTGTTTTGGCGTGTTTTACCTTGTCAGTGTTGCATTAAGTTGATGTTTCAAAATTCATTTTTAATTTTTTTCGTTGAAATGTAAGACTTGGAGTATTTTGTAGTGTTGTTTCGTGATTTACCTTGCCAATGCTACGTTCTGTTGATGTTTAAAAGTTTATTTTGGATTTTTTTTTCGTTGAAATGTAAGACTTGGAATATTTCTGTAGTGTTGTGTCGTGATTTACCTTGTCAATGTTGCATTCTGTTAATTTTTAAAAGTTCATTTTGGATTTTTTTCATTAAAATGTAAGACTTGGAATATTTTTGTAGTGTTGTGTCGTGATTTACCTTATCACTGTTACATTCTGTTGATGTTTCAAAGTTCATTTTGTATTTATATTTTGAAATATAAGACTTAGAATATTTTGTAGTGTTATGTCATGGTTTAACATGTCGCTCTTACATTCTGTTAATGTTTCAAAGTTTATTTTTGGAATGTTTATGTTGAAATGTAAGACTTGGACTGTTTTTATAGTGTTGTGTCATGGTTTACCTTGTCACTGTTAAATTCTGTTGATGTTTCAAAGTTAAATTTGGAATTTTTCGTTGACATGTAAGACTGGAAAAATTTTTGTAGTGCTGTGTCGTGGTTTACCTTGTCACTGTTACATTCTGTTGATTTTTCAAAGCTCATATTGGAATTTTTTTTTTCGTTGAAATGTAAGACTTGGAATATTTTTGTAGTGTTGTGTCGTGGTATTTGCATGTCCCAGTGCCTGTCTTTGTATGTTTTTATGTCTGATCTATGTATTTGTATGTGTTTTTGTCTCTATAATCCTATGTGCCTGGATAGGTGGTTACTTGTCCCAGTGCCTGTCTTTGTCGGTTTGTATGCATAAATCTATTTGTTTGTATGTGTTTTTGTCTCTCTGACTCTCAAGGTCTGTGTGTCTGGGTGGGTGCTTGCTTGTCCCAGTGCCTGTCTTTGTCGGTTTGTATGTCTGAATCTATATATGTATGTGTTTTTGTCTTTCTTAATCTCTTTGCATATATGTCTGGGTGGGTGTTTGTTTGTTCCACTGCCTGTCTTTGTCGGTTTGCATGTATAGATGCATGTATTTGTTTGCATGTATTTGTTTGCATATATTTTTGCCTCTCTCACTTTCTAGGCCTGTGTGTCTGGACGGGTGCTTGCTTGTCACAGTGCCTGTCTTTGTTGGTTTGTATGTCTGAGTTTATGTGTTTGTGTGTGTTTTTGTCTCTCTCGCTCTATAAACCTGCGTGTCTGGGTGGGTACTCGCATTTAAGATGTTTATTGCTTAAAGTTCACAAATAAATATTCTGTTCTGAATTTTTCCGTAAAAGATAGAAAAAGTAATACTTTGATTCTGAATTTTTCCCCAAGAAGAGAAAAAAGTTCCATTTTAAATTTTGAGTTTTCTCAATAAAGTGAAGAAAAGTTAAAGCTCTTCTGAATTCCCCCCCCCAAGAAGACAAACAGTTCCTCTTGTAATTCAGAGTTTTCTTACAGAAGTGAAAAAAAGCTCAAGCTCTCTTCTGAATTTTCTGAAAAAAAAAGTTAGAGTTTGTTTCAAAATTTTTCCAAAGAGATAAAAGTTCTACTTCTGCTCTGAATTTTCTTAAAGAAGAGAAAAATAAATTTCAAGCTCTGTTCTGAATTTTTCCTTTGAAGATAGAAAAATTTATACTTAAATTCTAAATTTTCTCAAAGAAGAGAAAATGTTCCACTGTAATTATGAGTTTTCTCAAAGAAGTGAAGAAAAGTTCAAGTTCTCTTCTGAATTTTCTAAATGATGATAGAAAAAAGTTACAGTTCAATTCTAAATTTTTCCAAAAAGAAGAAAGTTCCGCTTCAGTTCAAAAATTTTCTTAAAGAAGAGAAAATATTTCAAGCTTTGTTCTGAATCTTTCCGTAGAAGATAGAAAAATTATACTTCAATTCTGGGTTCTTTCCCAAGTTGAGAAAAAGTTCCACTTTAATTCTGAGTTTTCTCAGATAAGTGAAGAAAAATTCAAGTTCTCTTCTGAATTTTTACAAAGAATAGAAAAAGTTCCACTTTCATTCTGAGTTTTATCAAAGAAGTGAAGAAAATATCGTTCTCTTCTGTTCTGAATTTTCCCGAAGAAGATAGAATCAGTGTTTTGAAAAATATGCCTTCCAGTTTAAACAGTATCCTAGAACTAAAACCTTTATTTGCAGTAACTTCTCAGAGTTGAAAATAAGCCAGTTAAGCACTTTTTAATCAGTTACACACTTTTGAACCAGTAAAAATGTTTGGGACTTGTATCATTTCCTTCATAGTATCGCCGTAACATTTCTTAAAATTTATTCGACTTTATTAAGTTCACTAGAATGTTTTAAGAAGCCTATTTCAGTTTTCAGGAAAATATATCTTCATGTTTCAAACGGTATCCTAGAGCTAAAACGCAGATCTCCACTAACTTCTCAGAGTTCAAAATAAGCCAGTTAAGCACGTTTGAAACAGTTATACACTTCTGAACCAGAAAAAATTTTTGGGACTTATATCATTTCCCTCATAGTATCGCCGTAATATTGCTAAAAACTTATTTGACTTTATTAATTTCATTAGAATGTTTTAAGAATCTTATTTCAGCTTACAAAAAAGTATCTTCCTGCTTCAAATGGTATCCCTGAGCTAAATATGTCCTGAAACCTCTTAGAGTTCAAAATAAACCAGCTAAGCACTTTTGAATGGATTATACACATCTGAACCCGTAAAAACACTTGGGACTTGTATCATTTTCCTGATAGTATCGTAAAATTGCTTAAAACTTACTCGACTTTATTAATTTCATTAGAATGATTTAAGAATCTTATTTCTGTTTTCAGAAAAATGTACCTATATGTTTTAAAAGGTATCCTAGAACTAAAACCTGTATTTATAGTAACGTCCAGTTAAGCACTTTTGAATCAGTTATACACTTCTGAACCCGTAAAATAGTTTGGGACTTGTATCATTTCCCTCATTGTACCAAGGTAACATTGCTTAAAATTTACTCAATTTTATTGATTTCATTAGAATATTTTAAGAAGCTTATTTCAGTTTTCAGAAAAATGTATCTACGTGTTGCAAACTGTATGCTAGATCTAAAACTCATATCTCCACTAACTTCTCAGAGTTCAAAATAGGCCAGTTAAACACATATTAATCAGCTATACACTTCTGAGCCAATTAAAAACGTTTGTGACTTCATTAAACGTTTGGGTATCATTTCCTTCATGGTACCCCCATAATATAGCTTAAAATTTATTCGACTTTATTAATTTCATAGGAATGTTTTAAGCAGTTTATTTAAGTTTTCAGAAAAATGTACGTAGAAGATCGAATCAGTGTTCTGAAAAATGTGTCTTCCTGTTTAAACGGTATCCTAGAGCTAAAACCTGTATTTACAGTAGCTTCTCCGAGTTCAAAATAACCCAGTTAAGCAATTTTGAATCAGTTACACACTTCTGAACCAGTAAAAATGTTTGAGACTTCTATCATTTCCATCATAATACCGCCTTAGCATTGCTTGAAATTTATTCGACTTTATTAATTTCATTAGAATTTTTTAAGAAGCTTATTCCGTTTTCAGAAAAATGTATTTTCATTTAACAAGCTCCATCCTAGAGCCAAAATTCATATCTCCACTAACTTCTCTGAGTTCAAAATAAACCAGTTAAGCACTTTATGAATCAGTTATACACTTCTGAACCAGTAAAAATGTTTGGAACTTTTATCATTCCCCTCATAGTTCCCCCATAACATTGCTTAAAATTTATTCGACTTTATTAATTTCATTAGAATGTTTTAAGAAGCTTATTTCAGTTCTCAAAAAAAATATATCTTCATGCTCCAAACGGTACCGTTGAGCTAAATATATTCTGTAACTTCTCAGAGTTCAAAATAAGCCAGTTAAGCGCTTTTGAATCGGTTATACACTTTTGTAAAAATGTTTGGGATTTGTATCATTTCCATCATAGTATCGTCGCAACATTGCTATAAATTTATTCAACTTTATTAATTTCATTAGAATGTTTTAAGAAGTTTATCTAAGTTTTCAGAAAAATGTACATAGAAGATAGAATCAGTGTTCTGAAAAATATGCCTTCCTGTTTAAACGGCATCCTAGAGCTAAAACCTATGTTTATAGTAGCTTCTCAGAGTTCAAAATAAACCTGTTAAGCAATTTTGAATCAGTTATACACTTCTGAACCAGTAAAAATGTTTGGGACTTGTATCATTTCCATTATAATACCGAAATTTATTTTACTTTATTAATTTCATTAGAATGTTTTAAGAAGCTTATTTCATTTTCAGAAAAACGTTCATTATTTCATTTTCAGAAAATGTTGGGAACTTGTATCATTTGCCTCATAGTATTGCCGTAACATTGCTTAAAATCTATTCGACTTTATTAATTCATTAGAATGTTTTAAGAAGCTTATATCAGTTCTAAAAAAAATATCTTCATGCTTCAAACTATATCCTTGAGCTAAATATCTCCTGTAACTTCTCAGAGTTCAAAATGAGCTAGTTAAGCACTTTTGAATCGGTTATACACTTTTGTAAAAATGTTTGGGACTTTTATCATTTCCCTCATAGTATCGCCGTAACATTGCTTAGAATCTATTCGACTTTATTAATTTCATTAGGGTGTCTTAAGAAGCTTATATCAGTTCTAAAAAAAGTATCTTCAAACTTCAAACTGTATCCTTGAGCTAAATATTTCCTGTAACTTCTCAGAGTTCAAAATGAGCCAGTTAAGCACTTTTGAATCGGTTATACACTTTTGTAAAAAAGTTCGGGACTTTTATCATTTCCCTCATAGTATTGCCGTAACATAGCTTAAAATCTACTCGATTTTATTAATTTCATTAGGATGTTTTAAGAAGTTTATTTAAGTTTTCAGAAAAATGTACGTAGAAGATAGAATCAGTGTTCTAAAAAATGTGCCTTCCTGTTTAAACGGTATCCTAGAGCTAAAACCTATATTTATAGTAGCTTCTCAGAGTTCAAAATAAACCTGGTAGGCAATTTTGAATCAGTTATATATTTCTGAACCAGTAAAAATGTTTGAGATTTGCATCATTTCCATTATAATGCTGCCGTAACATTGCTTGAAATTTATTCGACTTTATTAATTTCATTAGAATGTATTAAGAAGCTTATTTTATTTTCAGAAAAATGTATCTTCATTTTTTAAACGCTATCGTAGAGCTAAAATTCATATGTCCACTGACTTCTCAGAGTTCAAAATAAGATAGTTATGCACTTTTTGAATCAGTTATACACTTCTGAACCAGTAAAAATGTTAGGAGCTTGTATCATTCCGTTCATAGTACACCCATAACCTCGCTTAAAATTTATTCGACTTTATTAATTTCATTAGGATGTTTTAAGAAGCTTATTTCAGTTATAAAAAAAGTATCTTCATGCCTGAAACTGTATCCTTGAGATAAATATCTCCTCATAGTATAAATCATAGTATAAATCAAATTATCGCCGTAAAATTGCTTAAATCTTATTCGACTTTATTAATTTCATTAGAAAATTTTAAGAATCTTATTTCAGTTTACAAAAAAAATGTATCTTCATGCTTCAAACGGTATCCTTGAGCTAAATATCTCTTGTAACTTCTCAGAGCTGAAAATAAGCCAGTTAAGCACTTTTTAATCGATTACACACTTTTGAACCAGTAAAAATGTTTGGGACTTGTATCATTTCCCTCATAGTATCGCCGTAATATTTCTTAAAATTTATTCGACTTTATTAATTTCACTAGAATGTTTTAAGAAGCCTATTTCAGTTTTTAGAAAAATTTATCTTTATGTTTCAAACGATATCCCTTTAAGTTGATTAAATCAAGGCGCATGAAATCTATATCTCAACTAAAGTTTGGTAAAGTTTGGGGTAGTGCGGAAGGGCTATGCGCCCTTTATTTTGCCAGTAATGCAGACTGGAAGTGCTTATTTGACCCCACAATTTAAATAAAAGGCATGGGAGTTGCACCCTTACTGCTTTTTTACAATAAAGCAAAATCGGCGGTTTAGAAAACAAAACCGTAAAAGAACAAACTCAATCAAAGACGTAAACATGATAATATTTCTAGTTCTTTTTTATTAGACTTTCAAATTGACAACTAATGTGAAAGCACCAAGTAAAATCAATCTATTGCCTTTACTGTTTTTGATCTCACATAGAGGCTTATCACGAGACTTTTGTCTTTATAAATACTACGTTTCCTATACGTTGATTCGCAATTTGCATAGTCTGTCTGTTTAGGTCTCGGGAAACTTTTATAATTTCAACATTCTAAATTGCCATATTTGATATTGTTAAGTAAAAAAGTATCATTAATTCGTTCAACCAATTCTCAAAAGATGGGCTCTGAAGACATTTTCATATTTTTTTTCTTACATTTATATCTCTTAATGTAACCTCTATTCCCTCATACATAGCTTAGTTGATATGCAAATCATAATTCAAGCCTTTCTCACTTTTTAAATAAATATTGAACATACTCCTCGTTTGGTACTTGGACCGCATTTCAAATAATAGGCTATACGAAAAATGTGGTTCATTACCGCTCTCTAGGGCTATAATGAAAGAAAGGTTGAGGTGGCTAGGGCACGTTGTGTGGATGAAGGATCACAGATTGCCGAAGATTGTTCTTTTCGGCCAACCTTCTAGGGCTAAACGAAAAACAGGTCGTCCTCGTTTGGGGTGGGAGAACGTCATAAAGAAAGATTTAAAGGAAATGGGAACTTCGTGGGCGGGTGTAAAAAGGGAGGCTTTAAATAAATTGGGATGGAGGAGGAGTATGCGCAGCTGTGTTAGTCTCAGGTGGCTCGGTGCTGCGGTGAGTTGTTGTTAGTAGTAGTAGTAGTATTATACCGACTACATTTATTCATTTAAAATTCCCACATTAAATATATTTAGAATTTTAAATCAAAACATCCCTCCAAATTAAAAAAAATAATATGTATCTTAGTGACAAAAAATGAACAGTTACATTATCACAGATTTAGAAATTACTTATACACTCGAATTTAAAGGAAACCTTATTAAAAATAGAATTTCTTTCATAACACATAGAAGTCCCGTTATGTTATCGATTTTTTAGATCTAGGTTTCTACATGAGTAGATTTGTCGTCATAGGCTATTGAGTAGATCTAAAGGGGTAGTGACGCTGTTCTGGTCGCTTTATACAATGTGTCCCCAGAAACTTTACCCCTCTCACTACTATTTAATACTTTTATGTAAGGGGTGGTCATATAAACTTTGGAAGTAGTTCACTTGACTTGAAATTTAAAGTTCTAGCTATATTTTTAACAGTCATGATCGGAGGGCATCTAAACCCCCCCCCCCACACACACACACACACAAACACGCATACTCACGCACCCTCTTTTCCGTAAGTGAATCCGATCACTTTAAGACAGACATTTTATTTTGAAATAGTCTAACTATCAAATAACAAAAACTTCGGGGTCAACATAACTCCCATACACGTTTTTTTACGGAAGAGGTGGTCGTATAAGTAAGTAAGTTCAGTATAGTAAGTTCAGGTTGCTAGAATAGGTTTTAAAATTAAACTTTGGAGGGGACTCGAATAATTGGAACTTCAAAATTTTTGGAATTATTCAGTTTGATTATTCAGAATAGTTTTCAGTAATGCGCCAATGACAGTAGAAAGGCCTCAATAGGTCCCACGATTCACCCCTGCTGCCACCTACAACTTTTTGGCACACCATATATGGGCATAGAGTCCCTAGGGGAAATGGATTTCTAAGAAATTGATTGCGTAATCAAAGTGTGTCAATGACCTAAATTTCCAAAGGTGTTGATGTTGCTGTTGTTGTAAGTGCACGCTCTCAGCGAATGTCAAGGTCAAGGTTATTGTTGTTGTTGTAAGTGTACGCTCTCAGCGAATGTTATGAGTTTCCAGAAATAGAAAACAGCATTTGTTGTTGTTTTGGACATGTACATGCTCGAGGCGTATGTCATGGTGTCCTAACCCCAAATATGGGCATAGAGTCCCTACGGAGAACACGTGGTTAATGGGGTCAATGACCTAAATTTCCATGGTCGATATTGTTGTTGTTGTTGTTTTGGCCATGTGCATAGAGTCATTAGGGAGAACACGTGGTTAATTAAAGCGATTGGGAATTTGGAACACCTGTGCTGTCAGTCATTAATCAAATTGTTTCCGGGCAAAGTTTAATAATGTCTGACAGGTACTGTCAATCATTAATCAAATTGTTTCCAGGCGAAGTTTAATAATGTCTGACATGAGATGTCAAGATTGATTGATATGTCACGAAATGGGAATTAATTTGTTGTTTCTAAGGGGAATTATTGATTCACGAAAGGGGAATTAATTTGATGTTTCAAGGGGAAGGTGGGGAAGAGATATATTGATTGCGTAATCGAAGGGAGAGAATTCCCGAGAAATTGATTACATAATCGGTAGAACCCTATATGGAGCTCGTGACGGGAATCCATTTATGGGCATAGAGTGACGTAATCAACTAGGACAAATGGATTTCTGAGAAATTGATTACATAATCGGTAAAACCCTATCAGAAGATCATGACGGGAATCCATTTATGGGCATAGAATGACGTAATCAACTAGGACAAATGGATTTCTTAGAAATTGATTACATAATCGGTAGAACCATATCAGAAGATCATGACGGGAATTCATTTATGGGCATAGAATGACGTAATCGACTAAGACAAGCAAATTAATTTCTTAATGTCCCTCCTAAAACATTTTTCTAAGTTGAAGTACTTATCTTTTTCACCCAGACCGATACTTTACAGCTTTTTGGATACCTCAAAACCAATGAAATATTTTTAAAATACCATATCAGAGCAATATATTTTATTAACGTTCCTCCTAAACCTATTTTGCAACTTGAAGTACTTATCTTTTTCACCTACAACTATACTTTACAGCTTTTTGGGTGTCCCAACACCAAGAAATACTTTTGAAAGACCATTTCAGAGCAAGTTCCTCTCTTAATGTCCCTCCTAAACTCATTTTACAAGTTGAAGTTCCCATCCTTTTAACCCGCAACTTTACTTTACAGCTTTTTGAATGCCCCAACTCCAAGCAATACTTTTCAAAAGGCATTTCAGAACAAGTTATTTTCTTAATGTCCCTTCTAAACCTATTTTCCAACTTGAAGTACTTATCTTTTTCACCCACAACTTTACTTTACAGCTTTTGAATGCCCCAACACCAAGAAATACTTTTCAAAGACCATTTCAGAGCAAGTTCTTTTCTTAATGTCCCTCCTAAACCCATTTTGCAAGTTGAAGTACCCATACTTTTCACCCACAACTTTACTTTACAGCTTTTTGAATGCCCCAACTCCAGACAATACTTTTCAAATGGCATTTCAGAACAAGTTATTTTCTTAATGTCCATTCTAAACCAATTGTCCAACTTGAAGTTCCCATCCTTCTTACACACAATTTTACTTTACAGCTTTTGAATGCCCCAACACCAAGAAATACTTTTCAAAGACCATTTCAGAGCAAGTTCTTTTCTTAATGTCCCTCCTAAACCCATTTTGCAAGTTGAAGTACCCATACATTTCACCCACAACTTTACTTTACAGCTTTTGAATGCTTCAACACCAAGCAATACTTTTCAAATGGCATTTCAGAACAAGTTATTTTCTTAATGTCCATTCTAAACCTATTTTACAAGTTGAAGTTCCCATCCTTCTTACACACAATTTTACTTTACAGCTTTTTGAATGCCCCAACTCCAAGCAATACTTTTCAAAGAGCATTTCAGAGCAAGTTACTTTCTTAATGTTCATCCTAAACCTATTTTCCAACTTGAACTACCCATCTTTTTCACCCACAACTGTACTTTACAGCTTTTGAATGCCCCAACACCAAGAAATACTTTTCAAAAGGCATTTCAGAACCAGTTCCTTTCTTAATGTCCCTCCCAAACCCATTTTACAAGTTGAAGTACCCATACTTTTAGCTTAGAGTTTTAGTTTGGTTTAGTTTTAGTTAAGAGTTTAGAGTTTTTTAGCTTATAGTCTTGCTTAGAGTTTTTGTTAGAGTTCTAGTTTATTTAAGTTTTAGTTAAGAGTTTATAGTTTTAGCATAGAGTCTTAGCTTAGAGTTTTTGCTAGAGTTCTAGTTTAGTTTAGTTTTAGTTAAGAGTTTATAGTTTTAGCATAGAGTCTTAGCTTAGAGTTTAAGTTAGAGTTGAAGTTTAGTTTAGTTACAGCTAAGAGTTTCGAGTTTTAGCTTGGAGTCATACCTTAGAGTTTTACTTAAAGTTTTAGTTTGGCTAAGTTTTAGTTAAGAGTTTCGAGTTTTAGCTTAGAGTCTTAACTTAGACTTTTTTGTTAGAATTCTAGTTTAGTTTAATTTTAGTTAAGAGTTTGATGTTTTACCTTTGAGTTTCAGTTAGAGTTCTAGTTTAGTTTAGTTAAGAGTTTGGTGTTTTAGCTTAGAGTCTTAGCATAGAGTTTTTGTTAGAGTTCTAGTTTATTTTAGTTTTAGTTAAGAGTTTAGAGTTTTTAGCTTAGAGTCTTAGCGTAGAGTTTATGTTGAAGTTCTAATTTAGTTTAGTTTTAGTTAATAGTTTAGAGTTTTAGCTTAGAGACTTAGCTTAGAGTTATAGTTTTAGTTTAGTTTTAGTTAAGAGTTTAGAGTTTTTTAGCTTAGAGTCTTATCTTAGAGTTTTTGATAGAGTTCTAGTTTAGTTTAGTTTTAGCTAAGACTTCGATGTTTTACCTTAGAGTAATAGCTTAGAGTTTTAGTTAGAGTTCTAGTTTAGTTTAGTTTTAGTTAAGAGTTTAGAATTTTAGCTTAGATTCTTAGCTTAGAATTTTTGTTAGAGTTCTAGTTTATTTTAGTTTTAGTTAAAAGTTTAGAGTTTTTAGCTTAGAGTCTTAGCTTAGAGTTTTTGATAGAGTTCTAGTTTAGTTTAGTTTTAGTTAAGAGTTCGATTTTTTACCTTACAGTCATAGCTTAGAGTTTTAGTTAGAGTTCTAGTTTAGTTTTAGTTAAGAGTTTAGAATTTTAGCTTAGAGTCTTAGCTTAGAGTTTTGTTGGAGTTCTAGTTTATTTTAGTTTTAGTTAAGAGTTTGGAGTTTTTATCTTAGAGTCTTAGCTTAGAGTTTTTGTTAAAGTTCTAGTTTAGTTTAGTTTTAGTTAAAAGTTTAGAGTTTTTAGCTTAGAGTCTTAGCTTAGAGTTTTTGTTAGAGTTCTAGTTTAGTTTAGTCTTAACTTAGAGTTTTTTGATAGAGTTCTAGTTTAGTTAAATTGTAGTTAAGAGTTTGGTGTTTTACCTTAGAGTCTTTGCTTAGAGTTTTAGTTAAAGTTCTAGTTTAGTTTAGTTTTAGTTAAGAGTTTATAATTTTAGATTAGAGTTTTAGCTTAGAGTTTTTGTTAGAGTTCTAGTTTATTTTATTTTTAGTTAAGAGTTACGAGTTTTTAGCTTAGAGTCTTATCTTAGAGTTTTAGTTAGAGCTCTAGTTTAGCTTAGTTTTAGTTAAGAGTTTAGAATTTTATCTTAGAGTCTTAGCTTAGAGTTTTTGTTAGAGTTCTAGTTTATTTTAGTTTTAGTTAAGAGTTTAGAATTTTTAGCCCTAGTTTAGTTTAGTTTTAGCTAAGAGTTCGATGTTTTACCTTAAAGTCTTAGCTTAGAGTTTTAGTTAGAGTTCTAGTTTAGTTTAGTTTTAGTTAAGAGTTTTAAGTTTTACCTTAAAGTCTTAGCTTAGAGTCTTAGCCTAGAGTTTTTGATAGAGTTCTAGTTTAGTTTAGTTTTAGTTAAGAGTTTGATGTTTCACCTTAGAGTCATAGCTTAGAGTTTTAGTTAGAGTTCTAGTTTAGTTTAGTTTTAGTTAAGAGTTTAGAGTTTTAGCTTAGAGTATTATCTTTTAGTTTTTGATAGAGTTCTAGTTTATTTTAGTTTTATTTAAGAGTTTAGAGTTTTTAGCTTAGAGTCTTAGCTTAGAGTTTTTGTTAAAGTTCTAGTTTAGTTTAGTTTTAGTTAAGAGTTTAGAGTTTTTAACTTAGAGTCTTAGCTTAGAGTTTTTGTTAGAGTTCTAGTTTAGTTTAGTCTTAACTTAGAGTTTTTTGATAGAGCTCTAGTTTAGTTTAATTTTAGTTAAGAGTTTGGTGTTTTACCTTAGAGTCTTAGATTAGAGTTTTAGTTAGAGTTCTAGTTTAGTTTAGTTTTAGTTAAGAGTTTAGAATTTTAGCTTAGAGTTTTAGCTTAGAGTTTTTGTTAGAGTTCTATTTTAGTTTAGTTTTAGTTAAGAGTTTAGAGTTTTTAGCTTAGAGTCTTAGCTTAGAGTTTTAGTTATAGTTCTAGTTTAGTTTAGTTTTAGTTAAGAGTTTATAATTTTATCATAGAGTCTTAGCTTAGAGTTTTTGTTAGAGTTTTAGTTTATTTTAGTTTTAGTTAAGAGTTTAGAATTTTTAGCTTAGAGTCTTAGTTTAGAGTTTTTGTTGAAGTTCTAGTTTAGTTTAGTTTTAGTTAAAAGCTTAGAGTTTTTAGCTTAGAGTCTTAGCTTAGAGTTTTTGTTAGAGTTCTAGTTTAGTTTAGTCTTAACTTAGATTTGTTTTTATAGAGTTCTAGTTTAGTTTAATTTTAGTTAAGAGTCTGATGTTTTACCTTTGAGTTTCAGTTAGAGTTCTAGTTTAGTTTAGTTTTAGTTAAGAGTTTGGTGTTTTAACTTAGAGTCTTAGCTTAGAGTTTTAGTTAGTGTTCTAGTTTATTTTAGTTTTAGTTCAGAGTTTAGAAATTTAGCTTAGAGTCTTAGCTTAGAGATTTTGTTAGAGTTATAGTTTATTTTATTTTTAGTTAAGAGTTTAGAGTTTTTAGCTTAGAGTCTTAGCTTAGAGTTTTTGTTGAAGTTCTAGTTTATTTTAGTTTTAGTTAATAGTTTAGTGTTTTAGGTTAGAGTCTTAGCTTAGAGTTTTTGTTAGACTTGAAGTTTATTTTAGTAATAGTTAAGAGTTTAGAGTTTTAGCTTAGACTCATAGCTTAGAGTTTTACTTAAAGTTGTAGTTTAGTTAAGTTTTAGTTAAGAGTTTCGAGTTTTAGCTTAGAGACTTAGCTTAGAGTTATAGTTTAGTTTTAGTTAAGAGTTTAGAGTTTTTTTAGCTTAGAGTCTTAGCTTAGAGTTTTTGTTAGTGTTCTAGTTTAGTTTAGTTATAGTTAAGAATTTAGAGTTTTAGCTTAGAGTCATAGCTTAGAGTTTTAGTTAAAGTTATGGTTTAGTAAAGTTATAGTTAAGAGTTTAGAGTTTTAACTTAGTGTCATAGCTTAGAGTTTTTGTTAGAGTTCTAGTTTAGTTTAGTTTTAGTTAAGAGTTTCGAGTTTTAGATGAGTCTTAACTTAGAGTTTTTGTTAGAGTTTTAGTTTAGTTTAGTTTTACTTTAGAGTTTTAGCTTAGACTTAGAGTTTCAATTATAGTTATAGTTTGGTTTATTTAAATTTATGAATTTAGAGTTTTAGCTTAGTGTCATAGCTTAGATTTTTACTTAAAGTTATAGTTTGGTTAAGTTTTAGTTAAGAGTTTCGAGTTTTAGCTGAGTCTTGGCTTAGAGTTTTTGTTAGAGTTCTAGTTTAGTTTAGTTTCAGTTAAGAGTTTAGAGTTTTAGCTTAGAGTCTTAGTTTAGAGTTTTTGTTGAAGTTCTAGTTTAGTTTAGTTTTAGTTTAGAGTTTTAGCTAAGACTTAGAGTTTCAATTAGAGTTCTAGTTTGGTTTAGTTTTAGTTCAGAGTTTAGAGTTTTTATCTTAGTGTCTTAGCTTAGTTTTATTTAGAGTTCTAGTTTAATTTAGTTTTATTAAAGAGTTTAGAGTTTTACCATAGAGTCTTAGCTTAGAGTTTTAGTGAGAGTTAAAAGTTTACTTTAGTTACAGTTAAGAATTTATATTTTTATCTTAGAGTCATAGATTTGATTTTTAATTAAATTAATATTTTGTTTATGTTTTAGTTAATAGTTTAGATTTTTATATGAGTATTATCTTAAAGTTTTATTTATTTTTCTAGTTTAGTTTTAGTTACGAGTATGAAGTTTGACATTAGAATTTTAGCTTAAAGGTTTTATTATAGTTCTAGTTTAGTTTAATTTTGGTTTAGAATTTGATGCTTTACCTTTGAGTTTCAATTATAGCTATAGTTTAGCTTAGTTTTAGCTAAGAGTTTAATGTTTTACCCTAGAGTCATAGCTTAGAGTTTTAGTTAGAGTTTTAGTTTAGTTTAGTTTTAGTTAAGAGTTTAGAGTTTTAGCTTAGAGTCTTATCTTAGAGTTTTTGTTAGACTTATAGTTTAGTTTAATTTTAGTTAAGAATTTGATGTTTTATCTTTGAGTTTCAGTTAGGGTTCTAGTTTAGTTTACTTTTAGTTAAGAGTTTAGTGTTTTACCTTAGATTGTTAGCTTAGAGTTTATGTTGGAGTTTTAGTTTAGTGTTAGTTATTAGTGTCGATATTTAGCCTCTATTAATTTCTTATAGTTTTGTTAGAGTTCTATTTTAGTTTATTTTTATTTAATATTTTATAGTTTTTATATTATATTCTTAGCTAAGAGTTTTTGTTGAAGTTCTAGTTTAGTTTAGTTTTAGTTAATAGTTTAGAGTCTTAGCTTAGAGTTTTTGTTAGAGTTGAAGTTTAGTTTAGTAATAGTTAAGAGTTTAGATTTTTTTGCTTAGAATCTTAGCTTAGAGTTTTTGTTAGAGTTGAAGTTTAGTTTAGTAATAGTTAAGAGTTTAGAGTTTTAGCTTAGAGTCTTAGCTTAGGGTTATAGTTAGAGTTAAAGTTTAGTTTAGTTAAAGTTAAGAATTTAGAGTTTTAGCTTAGTGTCATAGCTTAGATTTTTACTTAAAGTTCTAGTTTGGTTAAGTTTTAGTTAAGTGTTTAGAGTTTTAGCTGAGTCGTAGCTTAGAGTTTTTGTTACAGTTCTAGTTTAGTTTTGTTCTAGTTAAGAGTTTAGAGTTTTACCTTAGAGTCTTAGCTTAGAGTTTTTGTTAGAGTTGAAGTTTAGTTTAGTTATAATTAAGAATTTAGAGTTTTTAGCTTAGAGTCGTAGTTTAGAGTTTTTGTTGGAGTTCTAGTTTAGTTTAGTTAAGAGTTAAGAGTTAGGTTATGCTAGATTAAGTTAGGTTAGGTTATGTTATGTTAGGTTTGGTTTGCCTACGTACGCGCGCGTTCGTAGTGTAACCTAAACTAACTTAACCGAACCTCACATAACTTAATCTAGCCTAAACTAACCTAACCTAAATTAAACATGGAGAGATATTTACTAGCTAACCTAACCTAACCTAACTTAGCTAACCTAACCTCTAACTTAAACGTGGAGAAACCTAACCTCTAACCTAACCTAACCTATGGTTTTGGTATTTCTATGCAATATTGTGGAATTTTGTGGTTATGCTAGTTTATACTAAACTTCAACTCTAACTAAATCTCTAAGATAAGATTCTAGACTAAACCTCTAAGCTATAACCCTTAAATAAAACTAAACTAAACAATAACTCTAAATAAAACTCCAAGCTAAGACTTTAAGCTAAAACTATAAACTCTTAACTATAACTAAACTAAATAAAACTTACACCCTAACTAAAACTCTAAGCTAAGACTTTAAGGTAAAACTATAAACTAAAACTAAACTAAACTAGAAATCTAGCTAAAACTCTAGGCTAAGACTTTAAGGTAAAACTCTAAACTCTTAACTAAAACTAAACTAAGCTAGAACTCTAACTAAAACTCTAAGCTAAGACTCCAAGCTAAAGCTCTAAACTCTTAACTAAAACTAAAATAAACTTCAACTCTAAGTAAAACTCTAAGCTAAGACTCTAAGGTAGAACTCTAAACTCTTAACTAAACTAAACTGGAACTTCAACAAAAACTCTGATCTAAGACTCTAAGATAAAACTCTAAACTCTTAACTAAAACTAAACTAAACTAGAACTCTAAGTAAAACTCTAAGCTAAGACTCTAAGCTAAAAACTCTAAATTCTTAACTCTGACTAAACTAAACTTCAACTTCAACAAAAACTATAAGCTATGACTCTATCATAAAACTCTAAACTCATAACTAAAATAAACTATAACTCCAACAAAAACTCTAAACTACGACTCTAAGCTAAAAACTCTAAATTCTTAATTATAACTAAACTAAACTTCAACTCTAACAAAAACTCTAAGCTAAGACTCTAAGGTAAAACTCTAAACTCTTAACTAGAACTAAACTAAACTAGAACTCTAACAAAAACTCTAAGCTAAGACTCAGCTAAAACTCTAAACACTTAACTAAAACTTAACCAAACTAGAACTTTAAGTAAAAATCTAAGCTAAGACAATAAGCTAAAACTCTAAATTATTAACTTTAACTAAACTAAACTTTAACTCTAACTATAACTCTAACCTAAGACTCTAAGCTAAAACTCTAAACTCTTAACTATTACTAAACTAAACTTCAACTCTAAAAAAAACTCTAAGCTAAGATTCTAAGCAAAAAATTCTAAACTCTTAACGATTACTAAACTAAACTTCAGCTATAACAAAAATTATAAGCTAAAACTCTAAACTATTAACTAAAACTAAAATAAACTAGAACTTCAAAAAAAACTCTAAGCTAAGACTCTAAGCTAACAACTCTAAACTCTTAACTAAAACTAAACTAAACTAAAACTCTAACTAAAACTATAAGCTAAGAATCCAAGCTAAAATTCTAAACTCTTAACTAAACTAAACTAAACTAGAACTCTAACTAAAACTCTAAGCTAAGACTCTAGGCTAAAACACTAAACTCTTAACTAAAAGTAACTAAACTAGAACTCTAAGTGAAACTCCAATGTAAAACAACAAATTCTTAACTAAAATTAAACTAAACTAGAACTCTAACAAAAACTTTATGCTAAGACTCTAAGGTAAAACTCTAAACTCTTAACTAAAACTAAACTATAACTCTAACTAAAACTCTAAGCTAAGACTCAGCTAAAAATCTAAAATCTTAACTAAAACTTAACCAAACTATAACTTTAAGTTAAACTATAAGCTATGACTCTAAGCTAAAAATCTAAATTCTTAACTGTAACTAAAGTAAATTTTTAACTCTAAATAAAACTCTAAGATAATACTATATGTTAAAACTATAAAATAATAAATAAAAATAAATTAAAATAAAACTATAAATAAAACTAAGATAATAATCTAATATAAAAACTATAAACTATTAAATAAAAATAAACCAAACTAGAACTCTAATTGAAACTCTAAGTCTTAGCTAAAACTCTAAACTAAAACTAAACTAAACTAGAACTTCAACAAAAACTCTAAACTAAGACTTTAAGCTAAAACTCTAAACTATTAACTAAAACTAAACTAAACTAGAACTCTAACAAAAACTCTAAGCTAAGACTCAGCTAAAACTCGAAACTCTTAAATAAACCTTAACAAAACTATAAATATAATTAAAAATCTAAGCTATGAAACTAAGCTAAACTCTAAATTCATAACTTTAACTAAACCAAACTAGAACTCTAATTGAAACTCTAAGTCTAAGCTAAAACTATAAACTAAAACTAAAATAAACTAGAACTCTAACAAAAACTCTAAACCAAGACTCAGCTAAAACTCGAAACTCTTAACTATAACTAAACTGAACTAGAACTCTAACAAAAACTCTAAGCTATGACACTAAGGTAAAACTCTAAGCTCTTAACTATAACTTTACTAAACTATAAGTTTAACTAAAACTCTAAGCTATGACTCTAAGCTAAAACTCTAAATTCTTAAAAATAACTAAACTAAACTAGAACACTAACGAAAACTCTAAGCTAAGACTCTAAGCTATAAAAACTCTAAACTCTTAACTAATACTAAACTATAACTCTAATCTAAGTCTCTAAGCTAAAACTCAAAACTCTTAACTAAAACTTAACTAAACTACAACTTTAAGTAAAACTCTAAGCTATGAGTCTAAGCTAAAACTCTAAACTCTTAACTATTACTAAACTAAACTTCAAGTCTAACAAAAACTCTAAGCTAAGACTCCAAGCTAAAACTCTAAACTATTAACTAAAACTAAACTAAGCTAGAACTTCAACAAAAACTCTAAGCTATGACTCTAAGCTAAAAACTCTAAACTCTTAACTAAAACTAAAATAAACTAGAACTCTAACAAAAACTCTAAGCTAAGACTCTAAGCTAAAATTCTAAACTCTTAACTAAAACTAAACTAAACTAGAACACTAACTAAAACTCTAAGCTAAGACTCTAAGGTAAAACACCAAACTCTTAACTAAAACTAAACTAAACTAGAACTCTAACTGAAACTCAAAGGTAAAACATCAGACTCTTAACTAAAATTAAACTAAACTAGAACTCTATAAAATAAATCTAAATTAAGACTAAACTAAACTAGAACTCTAACAAAAACTCTAAGCTAAGACTCTAAGCTAAAAACTCTAAACTTTTAACTAAAACTAAACTAAACTAGAACTTCAACAAAAACTCTAAACTAAGACTCTAAGCTAAAAATTCTAAACTCTTAACTAAAACTAAAATAAACTAGAGCTCTAAAAAAAACTCTAAGCTAAGACTATATGATAAAACTCTAAACTTTTAAATAAAATTAAACCAAACTAAAACTCTAAGCTAAGACGCTAATCTAAAATTCGAAGCTTTTAAAGAAAAATAAACTACACTAGAACTATAAATAAAACTCTAATCCAATACTCTAATGTAAAACACCAAGCTTTTAACTAAAACTAAACTAAACTGGAACTCTCACAAAAAACTATAAGTTAAGACTAAACTAAACTAGAACTCTAACTAAAACTCTAAGATAAGACTCTAAGGTAAAAACTCTAAACTATTAACTAAAACTAAAATACACTATAACTTCAACAAAAAATATGAGATAAGACTATAAGCTAAACATTATAATCTCTTAACTAAAACTAAACTAAACACCGAATCTAACGAAATTTGTAATTTACAAATCTAAGCTAAAACGCTAAACTCTTCACTAAACCTAACCTAAAAAATAGATATCACTAAAAATCTAAGCTAAGACTCTAAGATGAAACATCAAACTCTAAACTAAAACTAAACTAAACTAGAACTCTAACAAAAACTCTATGCTAAGACTCTAAGCTAAAAACTCTAAACTCTTAACTAAAACTAAAATAAACTAGAACTCTAACAAAAACTCTAAGTTAAGACTCTAAGCTAAAATTCTAAACTCTTAACTAAAAACTAAACTAAACTAGAACTCTAACTAAAACTCTAAGCTATGACTCTAATTTAAAACATTGAGGTCTTAGATAAAAGTAAACTAAACTAGAACTCTATCACAAACTCTAAGCTAAGACTCTAAGCTAAAAAACTCTAAACTCTTAACTAAAAATAAACTAAAATTATAACTCTAAAATAAGTCCCTAAGCTAAAACTCTAAACTATTAACTAAAACTAAACTAGAACTTCAACATAAACTCTACGCTAAGACTCTAAGCTAAAAACTCTAAACTCATAACTAAAACTAAAATAAACTAGAACTCTAACAAAACTCTATGCTAAGACTCTATGCTAAAACACCAAACTCTTAACTAAACTAAACTAGAACTCTAACTGAAACTCAAAGGTAAAACATCAAACTCTTAACTAAAATTAAACTAAACTAGAATTCTAACAAAAAAGTCTAAGTTAAGACTCTAAGCTAAAACTCGAAACTCTTAACTAAAACTTAGCCAAACTAAAACTTTAAGTAAAACTCTAAGGTATGACTCCAAGCTAAAACTCGAAACTCTTAGATGTAACTAAACTAAACTTCAACTCTAACAAAAACTCTAAGCTAAGACTCTAAGGTAAAACTCTAAACTCTCAACTAAAACTAAACTAAACTAGATCTCTAACTAAATCTCTAAGTTAATACTCAAACGTAAAACTCGAAACTCTTAACTAAAACTAAACTAAACTATAACTTTAAGTAAGATTCTAAGCTAAGACTCTAAGCTAAAACTCTAAATTCTTAACTGAACTAAACTAAACTAAACTACAACTCTAAATAAAACTATAAGTTAAGACTCTAAGCTAAAACTCTAAACTCTTAACTAAAACTAAACTAAACCAGAACTCTAACAAAAACTCTAAGCTAAGACTCTAAGCTAAAAACTCTAAACTCTTAACTAAAACTAAACCAAACTAAAACTCTAAGCTAAAAGTATGGGTACTTAAACTTGGAAAATGGGTTTGGGAGGGACATTAAGAAAGGAACTGGTTCTGAAATGCCTTTTGAAAAGTATTTCTTGGTGTTGGGGCATTCAAAAAGCTGTAAAGTAAAATTGTGTGTAAGAAGGATGGGAACTTCAACTTGTAAAATAGGTTTAGAATGGACATTAAGAAAATAACTTGTTCTGAAATGCCATTTGAAAAGTATTGCTTGGTGTTGAAGCATTCAAAAGCTGTAAAGTAAAGTTGTGGGTGAAATGTATGGGTACTTCAACTTGCAAAATGGGTTTAGGAGGGACATTAAGATGAGAACTTGCTCTGAAATGGTCTTTGAAAAGTATTTCTTGGTGTTGGGGCATTCAAAAGCTGTAAAGTAAAATTGTGTGTAAGAAGGATGGGAACTTCAAGTTGGAAAATAGGTTTAGAATGGACATTAAGAAAATAACTTGTTCTGAAATGCCATTTGAAAAGTATTGCTTGGAGTTGGGGCATTCAAAAAGCTGTAAAGTAAAGTTGTGGGTGAAAAGTATGGGTACTTCAACTTGCAAAATGAGTTTAGGAGGGACATTAAGAAAAGAACTTGCTCTGAAATGGTCTTTGAAAAGTATTTCTTGGTGTTGGGGCATTCAAAAGCTGTAAAGTAAAGTTTTGGGTGAAAAAGATAAGTACTTCAAGTTGGAAAATAGGTTTAGAAGGGACATTAAGAAAATAACTTGTTCTGAAATGCCTTTTGAAAAGTATTGTTTGGAGTTGGGGCATTCAAAAGCCTGTAAAGTAAAGTTGCGGGTGAAAAGGATGGGAACTTCAACTTGTAAAATGAGTTTAGGAGGGACATTAAGAGAGGAACTGGTTCTGAAATGGTCTTTGAAAAGTATTGCTTGGTGTTGGGACACCCAAAAAGCTGTAAAGTATAGTTGTAGGTGAAAAAGATAAGTACTTCAAGTTGCAAAATGGGTTTAGGAGGGACATTAAGAAAGTAACTTGCTCTGAAACGGTCTTTGAAGAGTATTTCTTGGTGTTGAGGTATCCTAAAAGCTGTAAAGTATAGTTGTGAGTGAAAAAGATAAGTACTTCAAGTTGGAAAATGGGTTTAGGAGGGACATTAAGAAAGTAACTTGCTTGTCTTAGTCGATTACGTCATTCTATGCCCATAAATGAATTCCCGTCATGATCTTCTGATATGGTTCTACCGATTATGTAATCAATTTCTAAGAAATCCATTTTTCCTAGTTGATTACGTCATTCTATGCCCATAAATGGATTCCCGTCATAACCTTCGGATAGGGTTCTACCGATTATGTAATCAATTTCTCAGAAATCCATTTGTCCTAGTTGATTACGTCATTCTATGTCCATAAATGGATTCTCGTCACGAGCTCCATATAGGGTTCTACCGATTATGTAATCAATTTCTTGGGAATTCTCTCCCTTCGATTACGCAATCAATATATCTCTTCCCCACCTTCCCCTTAGAAACATCAAATTAATTCCCCTTTCGTGAATCAATAATTCCCCTTAGAAACAACAAATTAATTCCCATTTCGTGACATATCAATCAATCTTGACATCTCCTGTCAGACATCATTAAACTTCGCCTGGAAACAATTTGATTAATGATTGACAGTACCTGTCAGACATTATTAAACTTTGCCCGGAAACAATTTGATAAATGACTGACAGCACAGGTGTTCCAAATTCCCAATCGCTTTAATTAACCACGTGTTCTCCCTAATGACTCTATGCACATGGCCAAAACAACAACAACAACAATATCGACCATGGAAATTTAGGTAATTGACCCCATTAACCACGTGTTCTCCCTAGGGACTCTATGCCCATATTTGGGGTTAGGACACCATGACATACGCCTTAAGCATGTACGTGTCCAAAACAACAACAAATGCTGTTTTCTATTTCTGGAAACTCATAACCTTCGCTGAGAGCGTGCACTTACAACAACAACAACAACATTGACCTTGACATTCGCTGAGAGCGTGCACTTACAACAACAGCAACAACAACACCTTTGGAAATTTAGGTCATTGACACACTTTGATTACGCAATCAATTTCTCAGAAATCCATTTCCCCTAGGGACTCTATGCCCATATATGGTGTGCAAAAAAGTTGTAGGTGGCAGCAGGGGTGAATCGTGGGACCTATTGAGGCCTTTCTACTAATGACGCAGTAGGTTTTAGACTTTTCCAGTAAGAGAAGGAGGCAAACCCCAAACTCTTGCTTGTAGATTTGTTCTTTTCAAGCTTTATTCGCAAATTCAATTTAAGTTTCACTCGTTTTAAGGTGTATTTATTCATTCATATTAGTACCTATTGTATGTTTGTTTGCTATGATTGTCTATTTAATTTCTGTACGTTTTGCGTTTCATTTATTCTTCAATAGCAAAATATCTTGGCTCATTTTAGGCTTGATTTACATATTCAGTTTAAGCTTTGCTCGTTTTAAAATTCACTTATTCATTTATATTACTGCCTTTTTTTGTTTTTTTTTTGCTATGATTGTTTATCTAATGTCTGTTTGTTTTGATTTTGAGTTATTACAGGTTTCTATTTCTTCTGATCTTAAGTTTAATATAGCCTTTAATCTTCTTTAAAAACTTCGTTTTTGGATTTTTTTTTTTATTAATCTTTTGAAAGAACTCGAAACTTGCAAAAAACATTATCGAGCCTATTTTGTACTATAAATGTATCGGTTGCTTTTCATGTTACTACTACTACACAGGGATGTAATTATCTATGGGGTAAGGGGGGCAACTGTCCCTACAAGACCCTGTTTGCTTCCCAAGCCTCAGTTTGCCCCCCCCCCCCCGCTGAAACTCAATTTCTGCAAAAAATATTTTCAAAAATAAGATTAGACTGCTTAATTCAAGCATCCAGTGAAACTGGTCAGTTTTCTTTAGTATATATTTGCCTTTATGATACTGTATGGCTCATTTTTCATTTTCACTATCATTTTCATTTGATTTGGGAAATTTGGCTCTATCTCCCTCCCCCCCCAGGATTTTAACGAAATTACGCTACTGCTACTATA